>NC_058082.1:86066020-86366020 GCF_014858855.1 Bufo gargarizans | reverse complement strand
CGTTTCTGTTCAACACAATGGGACCTTTCTCAAGCAGTGACAAAAGTGAATGGTGCCAATTACAAATACAATGAAAACTATTAATAATTTAATTAGATTTAATGTGTTTGATTCGCATTGTGTCTAAACATAAAAGATAATGTAAAAAAAAGTCAATAATATACAATTATCCATACTAAGAGATTATTAACTTCCATATGTGAATTCATATTATCTTATTAATTCATCACAATTCCAGATTAAAAAAATATGTCAAAAAGCTATTTTGTCATTAAAATATACGGTGTACCGATTAAAAAACATCAAGAAGGGGGCCAAGAACTAACCAGCATGGATCCAATATAACATCCCGTTTGGTTAACAGTGCATTACTTCCGCATTACATAAAGAAAGATCTGATGCAATAATGTCATCGCATCGAAGGAGGAACACACACAGGCCGCTAGTGTCCATAGATAGGGCATTCACATGATAACAGATCAAGTTTTCGCACCAGAAACTGAACGCAAGCTGAGACGCAAACGCATCCTATAAATGTGGTCACATGATAGCAAACTTTGGAAAGGATAAGAATAACTTCCAAAATGGTGACATGGCTTCAAGAATATTATATATACCACAGTTTATATTGAAAAATGACTCTATAAAAATCTCGTGCACAGTATAATTTCATAGTTGTCAAGAAGTAACATCAAATCAAAAAGTATATATAGATTTATACATGTGGCAATAACGCTCCATTCCCAAAACAGGATTACCACATGGATGAGTATAGCGCCAGTAACACCCAACCATGTGGAGAGGTCAACATGGAAGTCAGGCATCCTGTTTAGGATTACAGACAACGCTATGTTCGAACCTAAATCCTGTTTTAAAAAAAAACTATAAAATAAAATAATAAAATGTAATTAGGGTCCTCAATCAGTCCTGTACAATGTTAACTGCCCAAGACCTTTTGACAAGGGAAGCCCACATGCGGTCCCCACCTAGTTTTAGTAAGCACCACACCAGGGCCGCCCAAAACCCAAGTAAAGCAAAATTATAATAGATATAATAAAACAAATAAAAATAATGTTTTTTGGCGAATGAAGCGTAACACCGCATGATTGTATTTTATTCAAAAGAAAATATATATGTAAATATTGACAATATATGATGAACAAAGCACATGCGCAAAAAATTAAGCATACACACCAGTTTAAGAGAATTCGAATACTTGACAGTTGATACAGTCAAAGGGTGAATAAGTGGTCCATGATCGTAGTCCTCAGCAGGATCAGGACAGACAGCAGCAGCAGGTAATTGTTAAGGGTATAGTTTAAGGCCTACACCTAGCTAGACCAAACTCAGCAGAAGCAGGACTGACTGCAGCAGGTATATGGTAACGCTGTAGTGTAAAGCATACACATAGCTTGGCCTAACTCAGCAGGAACAGAACAGACAGAAGCAGGGAAAGGGTAATGCTGTAGTATAGGGCATACATATAGCTAGGCCTAACTCAGTAATATCAGGACAGACAGAAGCAGCTGGAAAATTGTAAACCTGTAGTGTCAGGCGTACACATATTTGGATGTAAATCAGCAGGAACAGAACACACAGCAGCAGGGAAATGGTAACGCTGTATGACAAGGCCGACACATAACTCATCAAGATCAGGACAGACAGCAGCAACAGATAAAGGTAACAGTGGAGTATAAGGCCTACACATAATTTAACATGATCAGGACAGACAGCAGCAGCAGGTACATGTTAATGGTCGAGTCTAAGGCGGCCTACACATAGCTTGGTCTAACCCAGGAGGAACAGGCAGCAGGTTCTTTCTTTGCAGCAGGAATTTGTTCCCAGGAATAGGCCCCCACCAGACCTGGGCAACAACAAAAATAAACTTAGACACCTCTGACAGCAGCAGGTTCTTTGTTTGCAGCAGGAATGTGTTCCCAGGAATAGGCCCCCACCAGACCTGGGCAATACCAAAAATAAACTTAGACACCTCTTACAGCAGCAGGTTCGTCATCTAGAGCAGAAATGTGCTCACATGCATACAAAAAGCAATATTTTCCTTTGACAAAATTGTTTTATTGATTGTATTTTAATTTTGTACAACCCACAATAAATTTGTATGACATTAGCTCCACACACTGCCCGCACTGGCGCTGTCATCCGCCTTTTGCCTGTGAAGAGGCATGGTTACCGTGGCTCGCATGACCCATACATGATCAGCGCCACACACACGCCGTGCTCCAGCCATCGGCAGCACCCAGCCGTCCTCTGCCCGTAAGAGCACAGAAGCCAGTGGGGAACCAGCTTGTCTCGGCCTGGGTGTGGAAGTGTTTCCGGCTCTGCCACCGGGATCAGTTCCCCTCCCCTCAGTGATGACTCTGTCATGGTACCCAGCTGCTGGCGGGGTCCTCGGCGGCTGCCTCCAGTGCGCAGCCTGGATCATCAATCGCAGGTCATGCTGCAGAATAAGCCTTTAGCTGCGAGGCTTGGCTACACAAAGGGGGTTAGTGTCACACAGTCCAGGGCAGACTTCACCAGGAAGCGGCTGACAGGCACAGGGGAGCACCTACACTATCATCCAGCAGAGCGGAGTTTTGAGTTTCGAAGGCACCATGTGTTCTCGAGTTACATCAAACAGCCGGTAAAATTACCCAACAAAACTAATGCAGCTTTGATTCATCTTTGTGGACATATTTCATACCTTTAAGTTCATGAAAAACGTACAGTAATTCGGTCCTATACAATGCAGATGTCTTGAGGGGGAACGCTATCAAATGTTCGCGAATCGCAAGTTTGCAAGTTTGCGGCGGCCCCATTCACTTTAATAACTGGCGAACCTGAAAAACCTTCAGGTCATATTTGCAGCCACCAAATACTTACTACAAGTGCACAAATAGTCCCACAGCATGGACAGTGGCATACTAGAGGGGGATCAATGACAAAAATTCCCACAAAAAATATGTATTTTAATCATGGGCCATTTTTATGCGTCTTAAAAGTAATTCTCAAAAATGTGCCCTGCTGGAGCCTAGAAATTTTTTATTTTAGGCCACGGGAGTACGAGCCCTAAAAATAAGGCATTCACCTGACATAAAAGAAATTGTGATTATGAGGATCGAGGTACATTATGCAGTCACTGAATAACAATTTTACTGTAGCCCACTGGAGTACAGACCCCAAACTGTGCCTGGAGGTATATTAGACGGTCATTGGATATCAATTTTACTGCAGGCCAGTACAAATAAATGTCAAATACATATGTTTAAAAGAACTAAAAATATAAAATTGGATTAAAAACATGGCTAACGAAACCCCCCCCTCTTGAATAAACCCCAAATGATAATAGGTGAAATTCGATAACACGTGGTCGTCACAGGTGTTGAATTTCTCAGAGGCCCCAACAATTATGCATTCACCGTACAGAAAAGATCAAGTGATTATGTAGCTTGAGGTATATTAGATGGTCATTAGATATCAATTTTACTGCAGGCCAGTGGAGTACAGGCCCCAAACATTAGGCATTCAACGGACAGAAAATATCAAGTGATTATGTAGCTGGAGGCAGGGGCGTAACTAGAAGTGACTGGGCCCCACAGCAAATTTTTGTATGGGGCCCCCTCCCCCCAAGAAAACTACTGATCGTTACACAAAAACAAGCCCTCACATAGACCGAAATATAGAAAGGTGATTTTTTTAAGTAATTAAACCAAATAAAAACTATCCAAGTTTTGTATCGTATTGAGCCGCAGAATAAAGACGTCATTTTTAGTGAACGCCGTGATGTCAAAATCTCAAAAACCTTGGCGGAATTGTGTGTGTTTTTTATTTAATTTTTTTTAACCCACAAAGAATTTATTTTTTTCCTGCTTTCTGATACAAGACATGGTAAATTAAGTGGTGACATTTAAAAAATGCATCTTGTCCCACACAAAAAAAGCCCCCATATGACTATGTGAATAGAAAAATAAAAAGATTATGGCTAATGTAAAAATAAAAATGGGCCCGGTCTTTAAGGGGTAAAAGGTATCAAACTACAATGTTTTATATTGCTTGCTCTTTTTGAGAGCATCAGGGTTTTTGCACATTTTTCATACACATCTCTGCTACATGCGCACACACACACACACACACACACACACACACAGCTTTGGATGGCACATTAAATATATTATATCACTGTGTTGCACATTTTACATACACCGCTCTGGGTGCCACATTATATATCACTGTGTTACACATTTTACATACACAGCTCTGCTACACACACAGCTCTGAGTGGCATATTATATATCACTGTGTTGCACATTTTACATACACAGCTCTGCTACACACACAGCTCTGAGTGGCACATTATATATCACTGTGTTACACATTTTACATACACAGCACTGCTACACACACAGCTCTGAGTGGCACATTATATATCACTGTGTTGCACATTTTAAATACACAGCTCTGCTACACACACAGCTCTTAGTGGCATATTATATATCACTGTGTTGCACATTTTACATACACAGCTCTGCTACACACACAGCTCTGAGTGGCACATTATATATCACTGTGTTGCACATTTTACATACACAGCTCTGCTACACACACAGCTCTAAGTGGCACATTATATATCACTGTGTTACACATTTTACATACACAGCTGTGCACATTATACATTCCTCTGTCGCATACAGCTCTGCTACATACACCACACACACTGTGCTGGATTCACACTATACACCTATCAAGGGCCAGTGCAAGGATTTTTGTCAACACAAGCGAATCTACACCATCATTTCACATTTCTGCCCCTCATGATTCATATCCATTTCTTGCCCCCCCCCCCATCATTTCACATTACTGCCCCTCATGTTTCATATCCATTTCTTGCCCCCCCTATCATTTCACATTACTGCCCCTCATGTTTCATATCCATTTCTTGCCCCCCCCATCATTTCACATTACTGCCCCTCATGATTGATGTCCATTCTGCCCCCCCATGTGCCAATATCATAGTGCCATCCTCTCCCCCTGCCCCCTAATGTGCCAGTATCAAGTGCCTCTCTCCTCCCCCCTCCATGTGCCATTATCAAGGCGCCAATAGCCCCACCCTCCCCCGAGGCAGTAAAGTAACAGTCCGGTATTTAAAAAAAATAAAAAAGTAAACACTTTTATACTTACCTCCATGTCAGCGATGCGATGCAATGCAGCCTCTAGTGTTGAAGATTTGGTGCTCGTGTTCTTATTTAGCCTGTCTTTCAGAAAAGTTTATGATGGGATTCGAACCTATGACCTTCTGTATCAGAGGCAAAGCATTTACCCACACAGCTATGAAAGCTGTTTAGCTAGCTACTTAAAAAAAATAATAATATAGGACTTCTACTGTAGATAACTTTGATACCTAGTGTACAACCATATACATGACAGTTGCCCCAACACACCCAGCTCTGCTACATCCATACACAGTGGGCTGGGGCAGCTGTCATGTGTATGTACACTAGGTATCAAAGTTACCTACAGTAGAAGTCTTATATATTTTTTATTTATTTTTTATTTTTTAATGTAACAGGTATTGCAGCTCTTATAGCTGTGTGGTTAAATGCCTTGCCTCTGATGTGAAAGGTTGCGAGTTTGAATCCCAGGAGAAACTTTTCTGAAAGACATGCTAAATGAGATTTAAATACACCAGGGTCTCGTAGTTCAGAGTCAGCCTGTCAGGTTTGCAGAGATAGACGGTGCCGGGCCCCGAAGCTGCTGATTCCCTGGTAGTTACGCCACTGGCTGGAGGTATAGTAGATGGTCATTGGCTATCAATTTTACTGCAGGCCAGTGGAGTATAGGCCCCAAACATTAGGCATTCGCTGTATAGAAAAGAACAAGTGATTATGTGGCTGGAGGTACATTAGGCGGTCACCGTATAACAATTTTACTGTTGGCCAGTTATATTACAGGCCCCATAAATTATGCATTCATCGTACAGAAAACATCAAGTGATTATGTGGCTGGAGGTATATTAGACGGTCATTGGATAACAATTTTACTGCAGGCCAGTGGAGTACAGGCCCCAAAAATTATGCATTCACCGTACAGAAAAGAACAAGTGATGTGGCTGGAGGTACATTAGGTGGTCACTGTATAACAATTTTACTGTTGGCCAGTTATATTACAGGCCCCAAAAATTATGCATTCATCATACAGAAAAGATCAAGTGATTATGTGGCTGGAGGTATATTAGACGGTCAATGGATATCAATTTTACTGCAGGCCAGTGGAGTACAGGCCCCAAACATTAGGCATTCACTGGACAGAAAACTTCAAGTGATTATGTGGCTGGAGGTATATTAGACGGTCATTGGATAACAATTTTACTGCAGGCCAGTGGAGTACAGGCCCCAAAAATTATGCATTCACCATACAGAAAAGAACAAGTAATTATGTGGCTGGAGGTATTTTAGATGGTCAGTGGATATAAATTTTACTGCAGGCTAGTGGAGTACAGGCCCCAAACATTAGGCATTCACCATACAGAAAAGAACAAGTGATTATGTGGCTGCAGGTACATTAGGCAGTCACCGTATAACAATTTTACTGTTGGCTAGTTAGATTACAGGCCTCAAAAATTAGGCATTCACCGTACAGAAAAGATCAAGCGATTATGTGGCTGGAGGTATATTAGACGGTCATTGGATATAAATTTTTCTGCAGGCCAGTGGAGTACAGGCCCAAAACATTAGGCATTCACTGGACAGAAAAGGCATTTTATGCCTCTATATTTACATAAGACAGGGACTGTTCTTTGTTCTGGGTGGTGGCAGATATGTGTGGGCTGGCATGAGGAAATTTAATTAAACATGGTCGTCACAGGTGTTGAATTCCTTCGAGATCCATGCCGCATTCATTTTTAGAAATGTGAGGTAGTCCACACTGTCGTGAACTAGGCAGGTGCGCTTATCGGTCAGGATCCCCCCTGCTGCGCTGAACGTCCTTTTGGACAGGACACACGACGAGGGGCAAGCCAAGAGTTACATGGCAAATTGTGCAAGCTCTGCCCACAGGTCAAGCCTGCACACCCAGTAGTCAAGGGGTTCCTCGCTTCTCAGAGCATCCACATCGGCCATTAACCTGATGTAGTCGGACACCTGCCGGACTAGGAGTTCCCTGAGGCTGGATCCATAGGGCGGCTGTCGATGGGTTGGCTGCAAGAATGATCTCATATCTGAAGTGACCAACACATCTTCAAACCGCCCTCTTCTTGCATGCGCGGTAGGATTGGTACCCGCAACTGTTTCTCTGTGAGTGGAAATTCCTCTGCCAGCGCCCGCAACGGCAGAATGCAGGATCTCTCACAGCAAGGCCTGGAAATGCTGCATTCTGACAGCCCTCTGTGATATTGGTAACATGTCCGCCATTTTGTGTTTGTATCGGGGGTCTAAGTACGTTGCCACCCAGTACTGGTCCTTGCCCCCATTTGCACTAAATTGGAAGCGGTGGAGCGCCCTGGCTCCTGTTCATCACCCAGGAGAATGTCGTCCTCCGTCTCCTCCCCCCATCCACGGACAACACCAGGGATCCCCTAAAAGTTTAAAGCCTGCTCTTCTTGCTCCTCCTCCTCTTACCCACAGGCACCATCCTCCTCTGACTCCTCTTTAGACTCCTGCTGACTTGTCTCAGATGGAGTAGCCCCCCCTGGAAATTCATTCAGCATTGCAACTTCCTCATCTTCCAGCTCCTGATCCTTGACGGCTTGATCAATGACACAATGCAATGCACGCTCCAGAAAGAAGACGTAAGGTACGATGTCACTGATGGCGCCCTGGCTGCGACTGAGCAGTTTGGTGATCTCATCAAATGGCCGCAGAAGTCTGCATTCGTTGCGCATGAGCAGTCACTGGCGTGGTGAAAAGAAACCAAGCTCCCTAGTTCGTACAGGTAGTCGTTAATGGCACTTTTCTGTTGGAGCAGCCTATCAAGCATATACAAGGTGGAGTTCCAGCGCGTCAGGCTGTCACAAATCAGACGTCTGACGGGAGAGTGGTGTCGCCGCTGAACGTCAGCAAGGCGAGCCATGGCCGTGTAAGATCTTCTAAAATGGCCAGAGATTTTCCTGGCCTGCTGCAAGACGTCCTGGACCCCGGGGGTATTTGGCAATAAATCGCTGCACGACTAAGTTCAGGACGTGTTCCATGCATGGCACGTGTGTAATTTTGCCCTGTTTCAGCGTGCTCAGCAGATTGGCACCATTGTTGCACACCACTTTATTAACTGTCAAATTGAGTGGGGTTAGCCACTGATCGGCCTGTGACCGCAGAGCTGAAAGCAATGCAGGATCGGTGTGGCTCTTGGCTCCCAGGCACAACAGCCACAGCACAGCGTGACAACGTCTCACCTGGCACGTCGAATAGGTTCTGGGGAGCTTGGAGGGGTGAAGCGGAGGAGGCGGTAGCAGTGGAAAAGGAGTAGTCAGCCGAGGAGACGGAGGATGGAGTAGGAGGAGGAGAAGAAGAGGCAGGCCTGCATGCAATCCGTGGCGGTAACACCAAATTTACACGGGTGCCACGGGTTGCATGCTTGAAGGTTCACCCAGTGGGCAGTAAAAGTTATGTACCTTCCCTGCCCGTGTTTGCAAGACCACGTGTCTGTGGTCAGATGTATCTTGGCACCGACACTGTTTGCCAGAGATGCATTCACTTGCTGCTGAACGTGGCCATATAGCCCCGGGATGCCCTTCTGGGAGAAATATTTCCTTCCGGGGACCTTCCATTGCGGTGTGTCTATGGCCACAAATTTTCTAAAGGCCCCCGAGTCCACCAGCTTATATGGCAGTAGTTAGCGGGCTAGCAGTTCCGACAAGCCAGCAGTCAGCCGTTGGGCAAGAGGAATATCCGGCGTCATCAACTTTTTTACGTTCGAACATTTGGGCCACGGAAGCCTGCCTTTTGCTAGATGAACACGACGACGGCACAGTGGAAGGTGGAGTGGAGGGCAAATGGGAGGAGAGAGGAGCAGGAAAAGAGGCAGGACGTGGAGCGCTGGGAGTGTGAATTTGTGGGTTCTGATGGTATTGCTCGGTGATGGGAGGCCAGGTGCCTTCTTAAGGCGGTTGTCCCTAGGTGAGTGTTGGGCTTACTGCGACTTATGCGTTGACAGCACAGGCTGCAGATGGCAACACTATGACACGTTAAAAAAGCCCACACTGCGGAGCCATGTGCCAGCATCCTGGGAGCGTGCAAGGTGGATGGCTCGCTCCAGATACATTTGCAGTCTGCTTTTTGCCTCCTGTGCACTGCGAGTTCTGCCTGCTTCTCCTCCTTCTACCCCCTATCTGCTGCTCTGTCTCTCCCTCTGAGCTCTCCTCCTCTTCCTCTCTTGAGGGCAGCCATGTGACTACCATTGCCACGTCATCATCGTCACCTTCACCACCACTGACATTAGAAATCTCGGAGTAGGCAGCAACAGCAGGGACCTCCGTCCTTGGGCTGATCTAGGTAGTGTCGTCAGACCTCTGGATGGCGGCCGTTGCTACCTCCTCTTCCTGATCCGATGCCAGGAATGGCTGCGCATCGGTAAGGTCTGGGAATGGATGGGAAATTAATTCCTGTGATTCGAGTGAAGGGGCTATGGTGGTTGTGGTGGAGGTGTCTTTGGGGGTGCACACAGCAGAGTGAGGAGGGTGCAGATACAGAGGATGAGGAGGGTGCAGAAGCCGAAGGCTGAGTGAACCACTCAATCAACTCTGGTGCGTCCTTTGACATAATCTCACGCATCTTCTTCAACTTCCCACTTAGGCTACAGCCTGGTGCACCTGCCCGACCCCTACCACCCATGCAGAATGGCCTGCCTCTTCCTCTGCCTGTCATTTTCAAAATTACCCTGTGGCAAAGTAACATAGTAACATAGTAACAAAGTACATAAGGCCGAAAAAAGACATTTGTCCATCCAGTTTGGCCTGTTAACCTGCAAGTTGATCCAGAGGAAGGCAAAAAAAAAAAAAACCCTGTGAGGTAGAAGCCAATTTTCCCCACTTTAGGGGAATAAAAAATTCCTTCCCGACTCCAATCAGACAATCAGAATAACTCCCTGGATCAACGACCCCTCTCTAGTAGCTATAGCCTGTAATATTATACGCTGCAGAAATACATCCAGGCCCTTCTTGAATTCCTTTATTGTACTCACCATCACCACCTCCTCAGGCAGAGAGCTCCATAGTCTCACTGCTCTTACCGTAAGGAATCCTCTTCTATGTTTGTGTACAAACCTTCTTTCCTCCAGACACAGAGGATGTCCCCTCGTCATAGTCACAGTCCTGGGGATAAATAGATGATGGGATAGATCTCTGTACTGACCCCTGATATATTTATACATAGTAATTAGATCTCCCCTCAGTCGTCTTTTTCTAAAGTGAATAACCCTAATGTTGATAATCTTTCAGGGTACTGTAGTTGCCCCATTCCAGTTATTACTTTAGTTGCCCTCCTCTGGACCTTCTCCAGCTCTGCTATGTCTGCCTTGTTTACAGGAGCCCAGAACTGTACACAGTACTCCATGTGTGGTCTGACTAGCGATTTGTAAAGTGGTAGGACTATGTTCTTATCACGGACATCTATGCCACTTCTGATGCAACCCATTATCTTATTGGCCTTGTCAGCAACTGCCTGACACTGGTTTTTGCAGCTTAGTTTGCTGTTTATTAAAATTCCTAGATCCTTTTCCATGTCAGTGTTACCGAGTGTTTTACCATTTAGTATGTACGGGTGACTTGCATTATTCCTTCCCATGTGCATAACTTTACATTTGTCAGTGGTAAACCTCATCTGCCACTTATCTTCCCAAGCCTCCAATCTATCCAGATCCCTCTGTAGTAGTATACTGTCCTCTTCAGTGTAAATTACTTTACACAGTTTAGTGTCATCTGCGAAAATTGATACTTTACTATGAAAGCCTTCTACAAGATCATTAATAAAAATATTGAAGAGAATAGGGCCCAATACTGACCCCTGAGGTACCCCACTAGTGACAGTGACCCAATCTGAGTGTGTACCGTTAATAACCACCCTCTGTTTTCTATCATTGAGCCAGTTACTTACCCACATACAGACGTTTTCTCCCAGTCCGAGCATTCTCATTTTATATACTAACCTTTTATGTGGTACAGTGTCAAATGATTTGGAGAAGTCCAGATATATGACATCCATTGATTCGCCGCTGTCAAGTCTAGAACTTACCTCCTCATAGAAACTGATTAAATTAGTTTGGCATGACCGATCCCTTATCAAGCCATATGGCGTTATTTGCTTATTTCCGTTGAGATGCTCTAAGATTGCATATCTCAGAAAACCTTCAAACAGTTTACCCACAACAGATGTTAAACTTACCGGCCTATAGTTTCCAGGCTCTGTTTTTGGACCCTTTTTGAATATTGGCACCACATTTGCCATGCGCCAATCCTGTGGGGCATTCCCTGTCAGTATAGAGTCCGCAAATATCAGAAATAAGGGTCTGGCTATGACATTATTAATTCCCTTAGGATACGGGGGTGTATGTCATCCGGTCCTGGCGATTTGTCTATTTTAATCTTTTTAAGTCGCTGATGTACTTCTTACTGGGTCAGACAGGGCACTTTTAATGGGGAATTTATTTTTACATTCTGCATGTCATCTGACAGTTTATTTTCCTCAGTGAATACATTGGAGAGAAAAAATATTTCCCTATAGAAGAGCAGTATTTGTGGAAGCAGATATATTGGAGGCCTTAATTAATATTTGGTGGAAGCCGGTATATCAATCCCCTCTATCAGAATTTTGTGTAAACAGGTATATAGAACCCCTTAATGAGTATTTGCTGGAAGCTGGTATATCAAACCCCTTAATCAATATTTGGTGGAAGGCGGTGTATCGCAGGCCTCAATCAATATTTGGTGGAAGCCGGTATATCAATACCCTCTATAAGTATTTTGTGGAAACAGGTTTATAGAACCCCTTATTGATTATTTGCTAGAAGCTGGTATATCAAACCCCTTAATCAATATTTGGTGGAAGTTGGTGTATCGCAGGCCTCAATCAATATTTGGTGGAAGCCAGTATATCAATTCCCTCTATCAGTATTTTGTGGAAACAGGTGTATAGAACCCCTAATGAGTATTTGCTGGAAGCAGGTATATCAAACCTCTTAATCAATATTTGGTGGAAGCCGGTGTATCGCAGGCCTCAATCTATATTTGGTGGAAGCCAGTATATCAATTCCCTCTATCAGTATTTTGTGGAAACAGGTTTATAGAACCCCTTATTGAGTATTTGCTGGAAGCTGGTATATCAAACCCCTTAATCAATTTTTGGTGGAAGCCGGTGTATCGCAGGCTTCAATCAATATTTAGTGGAAGCCGGTGTATCACACCCCTCAATCAGTATTTTGTGGAAGCAGGTATATCAAACCCCTTAATCAGTATTTTGGGGCAACAGGTATATCACACCAGTTGCAATTAGTTATTCCAATAGCGTTTGTCCCTCTATCTAGCTGAGGTATCTCAGCAGAACCGCACACAGCTGCTGCACAATACAAATGCACTATAATATACTTTCTATGTTAGAAGGTATATTATAGGTATATCACACCCCTCAATCAGTTTTTTTTGGGGGGGGGGGGGGGCAACAGGTATATCACACCTGTTGCAATTACTTATTCCAATAGCGTTTGTCCCTCTATCTAGCTGAGGTATCTCAGCAGAACCGCACACAACTGCTGCACAATACAAATGCACTATAATATACTTTCTATGTTAGAAGGTATATTATAGGTATCTCACACCCCTCTATCATTTTGTTTTGGGGGGCAACAGGTATATCACACCTGTTGCAATTACTTATTCCAATAGCGTTTGTCCCTCTATCTATGTTAGAAAGTATATTATGAGTATATCACACCCCTCAGTATGTCACATCTATGGATAACACACCTATACCAGTCCTTCAAAGGACTTTTGTGGCCCTATTAGCTAGCGTTTGGTGTCCCTAACAGTCTGTCCCTGCTCCACACAGCAACCTCTCCCTACACTGGAAAAAACAGAACAGGTGGCAGGCTGTTGTCCTTCTGCGGTTTGGACAGGGATGCAGTGGCAGTTGGGGAGCATTGGAAGTGGCAGAAAATCCTACGTACACGTTGCACAATGTCGATCAACCTTGGGTATGTGCATAGGAACTTCTGTACCACAAGGTTGAGGACATGTGCCATGCAGGGCACGTGTGTTAGACTGCCAGCATTGAGGGCGGCGAGGAGGTTGCTGCCAGTGTGACAGACAACCATACCTGCCTGGAGCCTTTGGGGTGTCAGCCACTTGTGGACCTGAGCCTGTAGGATGGCCAGAACTTCAGGTCCAGTGTGTCTCCGTTGCCCTAAGCTCACAAGCTGGAGTAGGGCCTGGCAGTGGACATGCCCCACACTTGCGTAGCTATGGGGACGCTTGCTGGGGGGCTCAGCAGCGGTGGAGACAGTGGCTTGAGGGTGAGCAGAAGTTCTCCCCCAGACACCCTGGGGCAGCACCACAAACTGAGATACCGCCACATCTGATGATCACTCCTCGGCGCCTCGGAGGGACACCCAATGGGCTGTAAAACTGATGTATCGTCCCTGCCCATGTCTGTTGATCCAGGCATCCATTGTCAGATGCACGCTGTCGCTGGATCCCGCTGGATCATCATTCTGCACAATGTGCTGGTGTAGGGCAGGGATGACAGTCTTGGCAAAGTAATGGCGGCTGGGGACATGCCATCTGGGTTGGGCCTGATCCAACATCTGCCAGAATGGATTGCAGTCCACAATATTGAAGGGCAGCAGATGTTTGGCGATAACCCTTGCCAGGAGCCTATTGTGTGAACGCACGCGTCGGTCCCCGGGAGTGTAGGGCGCTGTGCATTCAAATGTGCCGGCAACCGACGGCTGGTGCAAGACAGCAGTGGAGGCGATAGATGAGGGTGCAGAGGAGGCAGAGGTCTGGCTGCCGGTACCAGTACCTCTAGGAGAGGGAGTGGGGGAGTGGGAATGCATTGTTGGAAGGGGGTGGGGTGGCTGCAGGACAGTGGCAGGAGCTGCTGTCTCCTGCGCACTGCTGCAACCACCCTGCATCTGTTCCCACTCCCGCCAGTGGGTGACTCTCAGGTGCTGGGTAAGGGCAGTGGTACCCAGACGAGCAACAGACCTCTCTCTCCTCACCCTGGCATGGCATAGCTGACAGATAGCAATTGTCATATCGTTTGCTGCCAGGGTGAAGTAAGCCCAAACAGGCAACTTACGCACCAACCTCCTATCAGATTGAGTGGTGCTGACTTGTGCATGTTCGGGCTCGGTGCACACAGGTGGAGGCTGCTGCCATTACCAGTGGAGCCCCTGCCACTGGGCTCCCCGGTGACCTAGCGCACCATTTGCCTAACTTCCTCATCAGTGCTGCTGTCACCTGACAAGGGAGGTGGCACCCATTCTAAGTCACCCTCCTCTTCATTGCCTGTAATGTCAGACCCAAGGTTGACCAGTGGTTGACTGAGGGGAACAGCAGTCGTGGAGCCCCTTACCTGGCTCCGCTGTCCCCTCACTGACGCCTGGGTCAGACTAGGTGCAGGGGTTCTGTGGCTGAAACCACCCACACCATTGGGAAGGGATGTCACTGGGATACTGACGGGCGATACCCCCTCCTCCTCCTCCTTCTCCATCCTTTCCAAAGCATCCAGACCAAGCTCTAGCTCACTCTCCTGCATTACCACCCCAAGATGTCCTTCTCACTTTTGCTATCAAACAGCATCAGGGTCGATTCTTGGGGGGTGGGGGCTGGTTCATGCCACTAGCTTGTGTCACGAATGACACCACTGCCTCGGCGTCTTGAGATGAAATGAGGCGGTTTCCACGCACGGACGCCCCTGCCACCTGCGCCTGCCCCTCCATGGGTAGAGGAGCGGCCCCGTGCTGGCAGCGGTCCAGCACTGGAACCAACTTCCCTACCACGACCACAGCTTCCGGCACGCCCACGTGATTAGAGTTGAGCGAACACCTGGATGTTCGGGTTCGAGAAGTTCAGCCGAAATGTTCGGGTTCGGGATCCGAACCCGATCCGAACTTCGTCCCGAACCCGAACCCCATTGAAGTCAATGGGGACCCGAACTTTTCGGCACTAAAAAGGCTGTAAAACAACCCAGGAAAGGGCTAGAGGGCTGCAAAAGGCAGCAACATGTAGGTAAATCCCCTGCAAAAAAAATGTGGATAGGGAAATGAATAAAAATAAAAATAAAATAAATAAAAATTAACCAATATCAATTGGAGAGAGGTCCCATAGCAGAGAATCTGGCTTCACGTCACCCACCACTGGAACAGTCCATTCTCAGATATTTAGGCCCCGGCACCCAGGCAGAGGAGAGAGGTCCCGTAACAGAGAATCAGTCTTCATGTCACCAGAGAATCAGTCTTCATGTCATAGCAGAGAATCAGGCTTCACGTCACCCACCACTGTAACAGTCCATTGTCATAAATTTAGGCCCTGGCACCCAGGCAGAGGAGAGAGGTCCCATAACACAGAATCTGGCTTCATGTCAGCAGAAAATCAGTCTTCATATCATAGCAGAGAATCATGCTTCACGTCACCCACCACTGTAACAGTCCATTGTCATAAATTTAGGCCCTGGCACCCAGGTAAAGGAGAGAGGTCCCATGACACAGAATCTGGCTTCATGTCAGCAGAGAATCAGACTTCATATCATAGCAGAGAATCAGGCTTCACGTCACCCACCACTGTAACAGTCCATTGTCATAAATTTAGGCCCCGGCACCCAGGCAGAGGAGAGAGGTCCCATAACACAGAATCTGGCTTCATGTCAGCAGAGAATCAGTCTTCATGTCATAGCAGAGAATCATGCTTCACGTCACCCACCACTGTAACAGTCCATTGTCATAAATTTAGGCCCTGGCACCCAGGCAGAGGAGAGAGGTCCCATAACACAGAATCTGGCTTCATGTTAGCAGAGAATCAGTCTTCATATCATAGCAGAGAATCAGGCTTCACGTCACCCACCACTGTAACAGTCCATTGTCATAAATTTAGGCCCCGTCACCCAGGCAGAGAGGTTCCATAACACAGAATCTGGCTTCATGTCACCAGAGAATCAGTCTTCATGTCATAGCAGAGAATCATGCTTCACGTCACCCACCACTGTAACAGTCCATTGTCATAAATTTAGGCCCCGGCACCCAGGCAGAGGAGAGAGGTCCCATAACACAGAATCTGGCTTCATGTCACCAGAGAATCAGTCTTCATATCATAGCAGAGAATCATGCTTCACGTCACCCACCACTGTAACAGTCCATTGTCATAAATTTAGGCCCTGGCACCCAGGCAGAGGAGAGAGGTCCCATAACACAGAATCTGGCTTCATGTCAGCAGAGAATCAGTCTTCATATCATAGCAGAGAATCAGGCTTCACGTCACCCACCACTGTAACAGTCCATTGTCATAAATTTAGGCCCTGGCACCCAGGCAGAGGAGAGAGGTCCCATAACAGAGAATCTGGCTTCATGTCAGCAGAGAATCAGTCTTCATATCATAGCAGAGAATCATGCTTCACGTCACCCGCCACTGTAACAGTCCATTGTCATAAATTTAGGCCCTGGCACCCAGGCAGAGGAGAGAGGTCCCATAACACAGAATCTGGCTTCATGTCAGCAGAGAATCAGTCTTCATATCATAGCAGAGAATCAGGCTTCACGTCACCCACCACTGTAACAGTCCATTGTCATAAATTTAGGCCCCGGCACCCAGGCAGAGGAGAGAGGTCCCATAACACAGAATCTGGCTTCATGTCACCAGAGAATCAGTCTTCATGTCATAGCAGAGAATCATGCTTCACGTCACCCACCACTGTAACAGTCCATTGTCATAAATTTAGGCCCTGGCACCCAGGCAGAGGAGAGAGGTCCCGTAACAGAGAATCTGGCTTCATGTCAGCAGAGAATCAGTCTGCATGTCATAGCAGAGAATCAGGCTTCACGTCACCCAACATTGGAACAGTCCATTGTCATATATTTAGGCCCCGGCACCCAGACAGAGGAGAGGTTCATTCAACTTTGGGTTGCCTCGCAATATTATGGTAAAATGAAAATAAAAATAGGAGTGAATGAGGAAGTGCCCTGGAGTACAATAATATATGGTTAAGGGGAGGTAGTTAATGTCTAATCTGCACAAGGGATGGACAGGTCCTGTGGGATCCATGCCTGGTTCATTTTTATGAATGTCAGCTTGTCCACATTGGCTGTAGACAGGCGGCTGCGTTTGTCTGTAATGACGCCCCCTGCCGTGCTGAATACACGTTCAGACAAAACGCTGGCCGCCGGGCAGGCCAGCACCTCCAAGGCATAAAAGGCTAGCTCTGGCCATGTGGACAATTTAAAGACCCAGAAGTTGAATGGGGCCGAACCATCAGTCAGTACGTGGAGGGGTGTGCACACGTACTGTTCCACCATGTTAGTGAAATGTTGCCTCCTGCTAACACGTTGCGTATCAGGTGGTGGTGCAGTTAGCTGTGGCGTGTTGACAAAACTTTTCCACATCTCTGCCATGCTAACCCTGCCCTCAGAGGAGCTGGCCGTGACACAGCTGCCTTGGCGACCTCTTGCTCCTCCTCTGCCTTGGCCTTGGGCTTCCACTTGTTCCCCTGTGACATTTGGGAATGCTCTCTGTAGCGCGTCTACCAACGTGCGCTTGTACTCGCGCATCTTCCTATCACGCTCCAGTGCAGGAAGTAAGGTGGGCACATTGTCTTTGTACTGTGGATCCAGCAGGGTGGCAACCCAGTAGTCCGCACACGTTAAAATGTGGGCAACTCTGCTGTCGTTGCGCAGGCACTGCAGCATGTAGTCGCTCATGTGTGCCAGGCTGCCCAGGGGTAAGGACAAGTTGTCCACTGTGGGAGGCGTATCGTCATCGTCCTGCATTTCCCCCAGCCACGCACCAGTGATGAGCCCGAGCTGCGTTGGGTGCCACCCCGCTGTGACCATGCTTCATCCTCATCCTCCTCCACCTCCTCCTCATCCTCGTCCTCCTCGTCCTCCAGTAGTGGGCCCTAGCTGGCCACATTTGTACCTGGCCTCTGCTGTTGCAAAAAACCTCCCTCTGAGTCACTTTGAAGAGACTGGCCTGAAAGTGCTAAAAATGACCCCTCTTCCTCCTCCTCCTCCTCCTCCTCCTGGGCCACCTCCTCTTCCATCATCGCCCTAAGTGTTTTCTCAAGGAGACATAGAAGTGGTATTGTAACGCTGATAACGGCGTCATTGCCACTGGCCATGTTGGTGGAGTACTCGAAACAGCGCAACAGGGCACACAGGTCTCGCATGGAGGCCCAGTCATTGGTGGTGAAGTGGTGCTGTTCCGCAGTGCGACTGACCCGTGCGTGCTGCAGCTGAAACTCCACTATGGCCTGCTGCTGCTCGCACAGTCTGTCCAGCATGTGCAAGGTGGAGTTCCACCTGGTGGGTACGTCGCATATGAGGCAGTGAGCGGGAAGGCCGAAGTTACGCTGTAGCGCAGACAGGCGAGCAGCGGCAGGATGTGAACGCCGGAAGCGCGAACAGACGGCCCGCACTTTATGCAGCAGCTCTGACATGTCGGGGTAGTTGTGAATGAACTTCTGCACCACCAAATTCAGCACATGCGCCAAGCAAGGGATGTGCGTCAAACCGGCTAGTCCCAGAGCTGCAACGAGATTTTGCCCATTATCGCACACCACCAGGCCGGGCTTGAGGCTCACCGGCAGCAACCACTCGTCGGTCTGTTGTTGTATACCCCGCCACAACTCCTGTGCGGTGTGGGGCCTGTCCCCCAAACATATGAGTTTCAGAATGGCCTGCTGACGTTTACCCCGGGCTGTGCTGAAGTTAGTGGTGAAGGTGTGTGGCTGACTGGATGAGCAGGTGGAAGAAGAGGAGGAGGAAGCTGAGTAGGAGGAGGTGGCAACAGGAGGCAAAGAATGTTGCCCTGCGATCCTTGGCGGCGGAAGGACGTGCGCCAAACAGCTCTCCGCCTGGGGCCCAGCTGCCACTACATTTACCCAGTGTGCAGTTAGGGAGATATAGCGTCCCTGGCCGTGCTTACTGGTCCGCGTATCTGTGGTTAGGTGGACCTTGCCACAGATGGCGTTGCGCAGTGCACACTTGATTTTATCGGATACTTGGTTGTGCAGGGAAGGCACGGCTCTCTTGGAGAAGTAGTGCCGGCTGGGAACAACATACTGTGGGACAGCAAGCGACATGAGCTGTTTGAAGCTGTCTGTGTCCACCAGCCTAAATGACAGCATTTCATAGGCCAGTAGTTTAGAAATGCTGGCATTCAGGGCCAGGGATCGAGGGTGGCTAGGTGGGAATTTACATCAACAATAAAAAAGTCAGTCCTGTATCCTCACACGGACAAATTGCTTGTGCTGCTGCTGGTTCCGGAGTAGTGTGGTAGGTGTATCACACTGGAAATGCAGGTAATGAGAGTTTTTGGAACCGCGCTGCTCTGGACTATAATCTCCGGTCAATAGTGGATGGTGCCGGGCTCCAACACCTTTCCTTTCCACCCAAAAAAGGTCCAATCTTCCACAGATGGTTTCCTCTATAGGGTTCAAGGAAATTGATACAATAGTGAAGCACCCTTTGGCTTGATGTTATTAAAAGGTTTTATTGTACTCACAAGAGTCGATCAACAAAAGGCATATATCAATAGATACAATCGTCTGGTTTCTGCCCGACCCGGGTTTCGCTGCCTCGCTTCTTCAGGGGCGACAACTGCGCATATGCGCAATGGGGCCCTTTAAATAGCCCAGCTTATTTCGATGAATGACCCGGCGGTGATCCGGATCAAATCCCAACATTGCAGAAAAGTTTCCCATCATGCATTTTACAAGTATCTTCATATACCTTCCCATTCCGCATAAAAATTAACGCATATACATATAAATAGATACAAAATTATAAAACTCTTGCTGTTATAAACAACTTGATCTCCAACACATTTATCTCTTATTCATCATTATTTTATACACCGCAATATTGTTTAGTGGATATAGATCTTCATCCCACTTAATTCACCTACAACATTACATAAATCGTCCGATTTGCGATATGCTCTATACTTAAATATTCAAATATTCACAAAGCCTTCATTAATCCTCCACCCACTTTTGTGACGTCGCTTGGGTGCTCCGAACTCCGCCTCCTCCCTCCGACATCCGCGTCACACTCCGTCACCATGACGTAGTTCGAAGGTCCTCAAGGAGCAGGGTCAGGAGAACCAAAGCAACGCGACTTGTCGGGGTGTTCTACAGTAAGCATGGTTTTAAATCAAATTCAATATTTAACCCACCTGGCTGTAGGGTTCCTAACTGGTAAATCCACTCTACCTCCTTTCTATTGATTTGCGCCAGTGAGTCCCCCCCTCGCCAGTGTGGCTTGACAATTTCTACACCCACAAATCTTAAACCCTTCGGGTTTTTTTCATGCGCAAATTTGAAATGGGCAGATACACTGTGGGTCAACAGACCTTTTCTAATGTTCCGTACGTGCTCCTGTATTCTGATTTTGAGCTTCCTTACTGTCCTGCCCACGTACTGGAGCCCACAAGGGCACTCCAGTACGTATATGATATTCTCATTCTCACAGGAACAGTTTCCTCTTATACGGAACTCCATTCCATTTTTTTTGGATGTTATACAGTTGATGTTTATCTGTCGTTCTTTTGTATTCCTATTTTTACATCCTGCGCAAAACCCACACCAGGTGAATTTTCCTCCTTCTTTCTTTGGCTTAATGCTGACTGGAGGGATAGCACTATGTACAAGTTTTGTTCTGATGCTAGCCGCTTTTTTAAAAATAAAGGAGGGATTATCTGGTATAGTTTTTCTTAATACTGGATCGCGGTGAGGATTCCCTCGCCCTTCTCAGGAGGACATCTCTGTCCCCTGTAGTCAGTAGCTTAGCAAGGATTGACCGAGGTTGTCTCCCTGGAATTGGTTTTCCTCCTGGGACCCGATGGGCTCTTTCAATCATAAAAAGAGGAGAGAATGACTCTTTACCAAAATTCTCAAGAATTAATTTCTGTACAAATTCGGTTGGATTTTTTTCTTCCTCACTCTCTGGGATCCCTATTATTCTCACATTGTATCTTCGTGACCTATCCTCCAAATCCACTGCCTTTTTCTTCAAGAGATTATATTCCGCTTTAAGTGTAGAAACTTCCGTATTTATTTTTTTGGATTCCTTCTGTATTAGGGTGACAGAACTTTCAAGGGTGTTGACTCTGTCTCGCATTTTGGACAATTCATCTTTTATTAGTCCCACATCAACTTGAATAAATCCAAGTTGGGTTGTAACCACCTGTATTAGGTCCCCGTTCTGTTTAACCGCTAGGAGTATTTCTTCCAGCGGGGAAGAGTTATCATTAGGGATTGCTTCCCCCATTATTCCATCTTCCTCTTCAGGGTATCTAGCGCCTTTTTGTATTTCTAAGTCTGTTACCTCTGATTCATAATTTTTTTTTTCCAAAAACTCCTTTTGTCCACCCCTCGTGTTGACCCTTGGGGACTTCAGAAACTGGTCCAATTTTGTTGGTTCAGCAGTTTTGGACCCATGTTTCTGACCTGATAGATCAGTCGAACGCCTAAAGGCTTTTGGGCCCATAGCTTATTCCTCTTTATTCCTTTTTGTTAAATATTTATTTTTTTGGAGTATTTATTTGTTTTTTTTTGTTTTTTTTTTCCCTTATTCCGCCTCCTTCTCTCCTTTAAAATATATATCTTTTCTTCTTTGCTCTCCTTCTTTCTCCTTTTTTTTTTTTATTATTTTTTTTTTTTTTACTTTACTTTTTCTTTCTTTTTTTCCCCTTCTCCCCTTTCCTTATCCCCCTTTCCCCTTTTTTTTTTTTTTTTTTTTTTGTGCCTTCTTCTTAATTCTGTTTCTCTTCTCCTTTATTTTTTTTTTCGCTCTCCCCCTTTTCTTTTTTTTGTGTCCACTCTTCTTTATACTCTTTCCCCTCTTATTTTTATATTTATTTTTTTTTTTTTTTTTTCCCCCCTCTCCACCTTATACTTTAGATTTTAGAGTTCACTTTCTTGTAATCATGTGCAATCATGTGCAATTTTAACAAACTCCGTTCAAGGTTAGTTGGAGTCAGCAATCGTGAGGAGGTTAGTCACTAAAGAAGAGACGCTTATCAGCTTATCATCTTCTCCATCAATCCTCACCGGTTCTGTATAACGGGATTAGATTGGCCTTTTTTCCTGATTTTTCAAAAGAAATACAAGAAAAGAGACGTACATTTATGACTGTTAAAAAGAAGCTAAGAGAAAGGGATATTAAATATTCTCTTATATTCCCGGCCAAATTGCGGATTGTTTTTGAAGATAAAATCTTTTTTTTTGATACCTCAGAAGAAGCCGCGGATTGGCTAGAGCGAAACAATCAATGACTCAATTGGGTTACGATCGGGCGGGAATAATTAGTATTATAAGGGGCTTATACCCCTAAAAAAAATAGTTTTCTTTGCTTCTTAATCTCGGTGTGGGGGTGGCTGAGTGGGGGGAGGGTCGAGGGTTGGTCATAGGAAAGAAATCTACTACAATATGTGGTGGATTGCATGTGGGAGGGGGGTGAGTGGGGGGTGGGGTTGGGTTGTGGTGCGTCAAAGTGGGCATGGTTCCCCTTTTTTCAGTTTACTTTTTCTTTTTTTTTTCCCTTCTCTTGTTTTTTCCTTTTTCCCTCTCTCCTGATCCTCCATTTGACCATTGTAGATGACGATGATTAGAGTTTTTTCTTGGAATGTGCGTGGTTTGGGGGAAAGGGGTAAGAGACAAGCGGTTTTTGACCTGACTCAGGCTCATTTACCAGCAATAGTATGCCTGCTAGAGACCCATCTTACTAAGGAGACCACTAGGGTGGTCGACAGGGGATGGGCTGTGCACACGTATCACTCTACCCTCTCCAACTACTCGAGAGGTGTTACGGTTTTGATACATAGACTTATTGATTTCGTTTGTGAGGCATCCTCTGTCGACCAACAGGGGAGATTTATTTTTCTATATTGCAGGTTAGGGGGAGAGTTATGCATTCTGGCCTTTGTCTATATCCCTCCGCCATTTTCTCTTTCGGTTCTTAATTCTCTTCTATTATTCATGGATAGATGGCCAGAATGTCCAACATTGATTATTGGCGATTTTAACTGTGTCATTGATCCTCTATGTGACAGGGTCTCTATGACTGTTAGGAGTGACAGCCCGGTTCAGGGGTCTCCCCTCGCACGGTTTTGCCTGGAGGCTGGATTTGAGGACGCTTGGAAGTTTCTGGGACAGGGGAAAAGGGTTTTTTCATGCTTTAGTAAAGCAGGTAAATCACTGTCCAGAATAGACCTGGTACTGATAAATAGCAAATATGTGAAATTGATAAAACGAATGAAATATGAAACAAGGTCAATATCTGATCACTCCCCGTTAGTACTTGAACTATGCTTGTCTCAGGAAAGATATACACCAAAACCTCCCTTTAGACTAAACCCCTACTGGCTATCAGTCATAAAGACACATGAAATAATTCAAAATGAAATAGGCCGATTCTGGGATATCAATTATGGCTCAGCAAAAATTCAAGTGGTATGGGATACCTTTAAGGCGTACATGAGGGGATTGATGGTTAGTAATATTACGAATCTTAGAAGAGAATATGGAAAAAAACAGAAAAATTTAGAAAAACATGTAATGTCAGCGACAGAATCCTTCCATATAAATAAGACGGAGAATAATAGGGAAAATATGCAAAAAGCCACACAAATATATGCTAATTTTTTATTGGATAAAGCTCAACAGAATCTCTTCTTTAAAGGGCAAAAATACTTTACAGAGTCTGGGCGACCCGGTAAGCTCCTCTCTAGAGTAATCTCCAATCAACAACCCAAAAAACATATAGACAAGGTTCGAGTGAGGGATGGTAGGATAGTTACTGGACAGGGTCCGGTGGAGAAGGCCTTTTTTGATTATTTTCTTGATCTGTATAAGGCTGATTCTAATATTACAGACGATAAGATAGATTTATATCTAAGTAGGATCAACTTCTCGACTATCACTGAGACGCAAAAGAAAGCATTAGAATTGGAGGTCTCAATTGATGAACTGGAGGGAGCTATTAAATTATGTTCAGCCAATTCTACTCCTGGTTCAGATGGCCTTCCATATGAACTTTATAGCAAATATGGGGACTGTATTTTTCCTACATTACTGGAGGTTTTTACTGAATCAATGGAGGATGGGATGTTGCCAGATTCAATGATGGAGGCTACAGTGATACTAATTCCAAAAAAGGCAAGGACCCTCTAGATTTAGAATCTTATAGACCAATCTCACTGCTTAATGCAGATGTAAAGCTTTTGGCGAGGGTCCTTGCTACAAGGCTTTCCGGGGTTATCTCCTCCATAGTCCATCCGGATCAGAGCGGTTTTATTAAAAACAAGGGTACACATCATAATTTACATCGGCTATTTTCTAATATCCAGGCCCCTGGGGGGACCGCCCGCTCCATCCTGTCATTGGATGCCTCTAAGGCCTTTGACAGGGTGGAGTGGCGTTTTCTCTGGAAGGTTCTTGCTAGGATGGGCTTTGGAGAGAGGTTTATACGCACTCTTAGGTTGTTGTATGGATCTCCAAGGGCTAAATTGAGTCTTAATGGAATCTTGAGTGGTAGTATCGAGTTAAACAGAGGCACCCGTCAGGGTTGCCCATTATCTCCCTTATTATTTGATATATATATCGAACCCCTTGCGATGGCCATCAGGCAGGACGATCAGGTCAAAGGATTTGGTACGCTAGGAACACAAGACCGTATCTCATTATATGCAGATGATGTTCTGTTTTTTATAGATCATACGGAAACCACTCTCCCTAGGATTATTCAAATGGTTAAATTATTTGGTGAGGTGTCTGGTCTTCTTATAAACTGGGCTAAGACCAGCTTGCTCCCAATAGACCCCCTGCCACAGAAAGAGGTTCCTGCTACACGGTTGGATATTGTTGATACTTTTCAATATTTGGGTTTGACTATATCGCCTCGGGTCGAAAATTTTGTAGAACTCAATCTGATCCCCATAATGGTAAAGATCAGAGCTAAAATAGGAATCTGGTTGAAACTTCCCTTATCTAGAGCTGATCGAGTTTCACTAGTTAAAATGGTGATACTACCACAATTTCTTTATGTGCTCAGGAATACACCTATTTGGATACAAGATAAACATTTTAAACTTATGGAGAGACTAATTAATGATCTAATATGGGGAAGAAAGCGAGTTCGAATTAAGCTGGAGTACCTGTATAGATCAGTGGAGTGCGGGGGTTTAAATCTCCCCTATTTTAAGGGGTACTTTATTGCAGCCCAGCTATTGAGATGCTACGAATCAGAGCATAGTGCACTACTGGGGAAGTTGGTAACTAGCCACGCTCACAAAAATATTTTTTCCTTGTTGGAATCTGGCCTATTGAAGAGTTATGAGCAAGGCTATAGAGAGACTATAAAACTACTCCTTAAGGTGTGGGCTACAACTAGGACATGGTTGAAGGTTAAGGGTTCACTCACATTTACACCTCTTTGGCATAATTTATATTTACAAAGGCTGGATGAAATTGCAGCCGACACATTTTAGCAGAAAAATAAAATTTTATATATTTCACAGGTAGTTAAAGATAGAGAAATTAAACCTTATACAGAAATGACACAAAATATAAATTTTTTTTCATGGTTTAGGTATTTCCAATTGCGTTCTGTATTATCAAGTTTGGATGATAAGCGGATGTTGCATATAGATAATTTATCCTTTGTGAATGATTGGGTAGGGGGTACACTTTCTAGAATAAAAATTTCAAATATATATAAGTTATTACTTAAAGGGACTCTGTCACCACTTTCTAACCCCCACTTTTTTAACTATCGTTTTATTCATGGTGCCCTTCTGATTACAGTTGTCATCTTATATGTTAGATCTGCGGTGCCGTTTAGGTAAAAAATCGATTTATATCACCTGTCAATCAGCTAGATAAGGTGCCCAGGGCGTTCCTCTCCTCTGGAATCTGCCGCCTGCCGCCTGCCGCCGTTGGTGCCCAGCTCCTCCTCCGGTCTCGTCAGCGCTGCCTCAAACAACACAGATCCGCCTCCGGCTCTCCCTCAATGCCCCCTCCTTTTTTTCGGAAATCTCGCGTGTGCGCACAGGCCTGCGCCCGTGCGTACGCATCCTTTTCTCGCGCATGCGCATAACGCGAACTTAGAGCGATGATGCCGAAAGGATGCGTACGCACGGGCGAGATTTCCGAAAAAAAGGAGGGGGCATTGAGGGAGAGCCGGAGGCGGATCTGTGTTGTTTGAGGCAGCGCTGACGAGACCGGGGGAGGAGCTGGGCACCAACGGCGGCGGCGGCAGGCGGCAGATTCAAGAGGAGAGGAACGCCCTGGGCACCTTATCTAGCTGATTGACAGGTGATATAAATCGATTTTTTACCTAAACGGCACCGCAGATCTAACATATAAGATGACAACTGTAATCAGAAGGGCACCATGAATAAAACGATAGTTAAAAAAGTGGGGGTTAGAAAGTGGTGACAGAGTCCCTTTAAGGTACGGTTTAGTGATATACACTCACCAGGACAAAAATTGTGGGAGGTGGATTGTCCGAATTTACAAATAGAAGGGTGGGAGAATATTTTTGGGAATTTAATTTCACTATCCCAGAACTTTAACCATGTTCTAATACAATTTTATATCTGCCACAGATTATATATTACTCCATTGTGGATGAATAAATGTGGGTTAAGAGACACGTCCAACTGTCCCAAATGTGATACTGTTGGAGCAGATTTCCTCCATATGATATGGACCTGTCCAGAACTTATAAACTACTGGAATGGTATCAATAACTGTATTATTTGTAAACTAAAAATTCGAATTCCTTTTGAACCACAAGTATTTGTTCTTAATGATCTCTCCAAACTAAAAAAACATAACCATCAAAAGATTTTTCTGAGCAGAATATTGATGCTGGCTAGAGTTTTGATCAGCCGGACTTGGTTTGCCCGATCCACTCCAGACATAAACACATGGATAAATTTAATTGATAAAGTAAAGAACTATGAAAAAATTCTATATAGACAGAGGGAAAATGAATACCAATGGAGTAGGATATGGGGTGGTTGGAGGTTTGGTTAGCTGAGATCAGGTTGTTTCATATATAGGGGTCCTACTTTGACGCACCACAAATTGGGAGGGAGGGAGGGGAGGGTTTTGTTCTTTTTTTTTTTCTTTATAAATATTAAAAAAAAAAAAAAAAAAAAAAAAAAAAAAAGAAACTAAGGTGATTTTATTGCACTGGTTTGATTCATGCATTGTTTATTTATTTTGATTATTCTGTTATTTTTGTATTGTTACATTGTAAGAAAAACAATAAAACTTTTGTAATGGAAAAAAAAGGAACAAAAAAAAAAAAAAATTACAGATGGGCACAGATTTATTTAGTGTTAATTAATACGTGCAACAATGTATCACTTTTATTCATTTACTTACATTTTATTAAGAAAAAAAAAAGAAAAAGAAAAAAAAAAATACTGGATCGTTTTTAAGTATCCCCCAGTTCTTTCTGAGGTGGGAATTTACGCTTTCTCTCAAATGTTTGTGAGATGGAGTGCTGAACGCTGCCGTGTGACATGGTTGAGATGCTTGGTGACGGAGGTGGTGGTGGTGTTGGTGGTACATCCCCTGTTTGCTGGGCGGCAGGTGCCAACGTTCCTCCAGAGGCGGAGGAAGAGGCCGAGGCGGCAGCAGCAGAAGAGGCCGAGGCGGCAGCAGCAGAAGAGGCCGAGGCGGCAGCAGCAGAAGAGGCCGAGGCGGCAGCAGCAGAAGAGGTAGCAGGGGGAGCCTGAGTGACTTCCTTGTTTTTAAGGTGTTTACTCCACTGCAGTTCATGCTTTGCATGCAGGTGCCTGGTCATGCAGGTTGTGCTAAGGTTCAGAACGTTAATGCCTCGCTTCAGGCTCTGATGGCACAGCATGCAAACCATTTGGGTCTTGTCGTCAGCACATTGTTTGAAGAAGTGCCATGCCAGGGAACTCCTTGAAGCTGCCTTTGGGGTGCTCGGTCCCAGATGGCGGCGGTCAGTAGCAGGCGGAGTCTCTTGGCGGCGGGTGTTCTGCTTTTGCCCACTGCTCCCTCTTTTGCTACGCTGTTGGCTCGGTCTCACCACTGCCTCTTCCTCCGAACTGTGAAGGTCATTGGCACGACCTTCATTCCATGTGGGGTCTAGGACCTCATCGTCCCCTGCATCGTCTTCCACCCAGTCTTGATCTCTGACCTCCTGTTCAGTCTGCACACTGCAGAAAGACGCAGCAGTTGGCACCTGTGTTTCGTCATCATCAGAGACGTGCTGAGGTGGTATTCCCATGTCCTCATCATCAGGAAACATAAGTGGTTGTGCGTCAGTGCATTCTATGTCTTCCACCGCTGGGGAAGGGCTAGGTGGATGCCCTTGGGAAACCCTGCCAGCAGAGTCTTCAAGCAGCATAAGAGACTGCTGCATAACTTGAGGCTCAGACAGTTTCCCTGGTATGCATGGGGGTGATGTGACAGACTGATGGGCTTGGTTTTCAGGCGCCATCTGTGCGCTTTCTGCAGAAGACTGGGTGGGAGATAATGTGAACGTCGGCCACCCAATTGACTAATGCCTGTACCTGCTCAGGCCTTACCATCCTTAGAACGGCATTGGGCCCCACCAAATATCGCTGTAAATTATGGCAGCTACTGGGACCTGAGGTAGTTGGTACACTAGGACGTGTGGCTGTGGCAGAACGGCCACGTCCTCTCCCAGCACCAGAGGGTCCACTTTACTAGATGTTTTCCTCATTGTTATCGTTCACCACAACAACAAAAATATTATTTGACCCAATGTATTGAATTCAAATTCAGGCCTTTTTTTAAAGACACCTAACACTATCTGGCTATCTATTTAGGTACCGTATTACACTAATACAGGCACAGCAGTAACCACAGATTTAGCTGACTATAAATTTGAGGCCTATTATTTAGGCGCTGGGTGACAGGTATACGTTTACAGACAGAATTAGACTGGGATATGCACAGTAGCGTGTGTGTGAAGTTATTGAGAATGACCCTATGTGCACCTTGAATCTTATATACCCTTTTAGGGATAGATTTAAAGGAGGTCTGATACAGCAGAAACCACTAATTTAGAGAATTGCTAAATTGGGAATTGTATTTCAACCCAGAACAAAAACTGTGCTTTGACGGACACTAAATAACTCGCCCAGCCACAGCAATAACCATAGATTTAGCTGACTAGAAATTTGAGGCCTATTATTTGGGCGCTGGGTGACAGGTATACGTTTACGGACAGAGTTAGACTGGGATATGCACAGTAGCGTGTGTGTGAAGTTATTGAGAATGACCCTATCAGCACCTTGAATCTAATATTAGACTGGGATATGGACAGAATTAGACTGGGATATGGCCAAAAAATAACCACACTATTGATGGTTAAATGCACTTGGTGTGACAGCTTGACCAACCACTCTATTGAGGGTTAAATGCACTTGGTGACAGGCTCAGCTTGCCCCTGATGTCGTATATGGCCAAAAAATAACCAGACTATTGATGGTTAAATGCACTTGGTGTGACAGCTTGACCCTGATGTAGGATTTAGCCAAAAAACAACTGCACTATTGAGGGTTAAATGCACTTGGTGACAGGCTCAGATTGCCCCTGATGTAGTATATGGCCAAAAAATAACCAGACTATTGATGGTTAAATGCACTTGGTGTGAAGCTTGACCCTGATGAAGGATTTAGCCAAAAAACAACCACACTACTGAGGGTTAAATGCACTTGTTGGCAGCTTGTGCTGGCGCACCACAAGACACAAAATGGCCGCCGATCACCCCAGAAAAAAGTGACTGAAAAACGCTCTGGGCAGCCTAAAAACAGTGAGCAATTCAATAGCAGCATTTCAATTATCCACAGCTGCAGATCGATCTCTGAATGAAGTCTTTTGGAGGAGTTAATCACTGCCTAATCTCGCCCTAACGTCGCAGCTGCAACCTCTCCCTATACTGATCAGAGCAGAGTGACGGGCGGCGCTATGTGACTCCAGCTTAAATAGAGGCTGGGTTACATGCTGCACTGGCCAATCACAGCCATGCCAATAGTAGGCATGGCTGTGATGGCCTCTTGGGGCAAGTAGTATGACGCTTGTTGATTGGCTGCTTTGCAGCCTTTCAAAAAGCGCCAAGAAAGCGACGAACACCGAACCCGAACCCGGACTTTTACGAAAATGTCCGGGTTCGGGTCCGTGTCACGGACACCCCAAAATTCGTACGAACCCGAACTATACAGTTTGGGTTCGCTCATCCCTACTCATGATGTGTTTTTATATACAAAAAAAATATATAAGGAAAATAATGAGGGAATTTGGGCAAACTATATTGGGTTGGGGACAATGGGGCAAAAAAGGTCAAATAAAATAGACACGAGACCCGAAAACACAGAAAAATACTTTTTTATTTTTTTTTCACAGAAAAAAGATGCTGACACTAATCGCTATCCACTCAAAACCCTAAAACACTAACCCTAAAACACAGAAAAATAAATTTTTTTGGTTTTTTTTGTTTGTTTTTTTTCGCAGACAAATGAAGCTGACACTAACCACTACCCACACGAAATCCTAAAACGCTAACTTTAAAACACAGAAAAATACTTTTTTTTTATTTTTTATAAGACAAAAGACGCTGACACTAATCACTACCCACACGAAACCCTAAAACACTAAAACACAGAAACAAACTTTTTTTACACTATACTATATCTCTATCTAACCTACACTACACCTTGCACTGGACCCTATCAGCTACACTTTTTACTCACTAACCTACACTGACTATTTGTGTTATATATATGTGCTAACTATATAATGTCCCTAACACCCTACACTGGAACCTATCAGCTACACTAACCTACACTATCTAACACTATCTGGATTATATATATGAGGTATCAGAAGTCACAGGAATTCAGCACAAATATCACACTCTTCTCTCTTTCACAACTGTATGATACAGCACAAAATGGCTGTGGGGAGTTTCTCTTATATAGTAAGGGGTAGGCAACTTTCCTATTGGTTGCTAGGGAAGTTGCTAAGCTCTTGCAGCCTTCTTATTGGCCCACAAGCTAGAAGCAGGGAGGGATCATGTGTACTGTGAAGAAAAAAAAACTAATATTCAAATTTTACGAATATATAGCGTTATATTCTAAATATTCTCGAAGTGCCGATATTCGCAATTAAAATTCACGATTCGAATATTCGTGCTCAACACTACTCCCAACGTCCTAGCTCAACACTCTGAAAATGGCAGGAACAGTCAGCTGGGACTGGAGCAGCAATGGGGGATCAATAAAGGTCAGTAAGGCTTTTTTTTTTCAATTTTAACCCACGGTGAGACATACATATGTAAATAATTGATACTGCTGAACAACTAAATTTTATTCATATCCAAACCATGATCACAAAAACCATTAAAAACCATTAAAAACAATATTTCATGTGTGTATAAAATATATATTTACACCTCCTTCCACAACATCTCCCTCTACCTTCCCGATAAGGTCCATGTGAGCCAAAGTGCCAAGCCAATAACGTGTCACTTTTTTCGTCACATTTTGTCTTCCAGTTCACTGCAATGTACGGCCTTCATCACTGATGTCACGTAAATTGCAAGCAGGAAAGCTTCTCAGAGACGCAGCACTTTCCCAGTGCATGTGCAGCAACATTACACTAGTGCATATGTATACCGAAAACCAGCTGTTTGGGATGTCAACATCAGAGACCGAGGCAATGCTGACGAAATTGTGGGGAGGAAAGCAAAAGAAAAAAAAGGCAATTTGAAGCCTTTAAAGGCTAGAAGGCAACAGCCGTTTCGCGCTTGTTGCGCTTTTTTTTAAGCCATCAGTGACTGAATCGGTTGAATTCCGATTCCGATTCAGTCACTGATGGCTTGAAAAAGCGCAACAAGCATGAAACGGCTGTTGCCTTTTAGCTGTGTTTTGCCTGCATGACGCTGACCTTTTTATGTGAATAAAGTTGCAAAGAGTATTTTTTGGTGAGTGCCGCATTCTTTTTTCTTTTCTCTCCTTTGTTGAAAATACTTCTTGTTTTTTATGCTGAGCACCACCACTACTCACATTCGATCAGTGCATCACCAAATTAAATCCCACACCTACAGCAGGGCCGACCGTTTCCTCCACATATTACTAAAAGTTTAATATCTCTGCCCTTACTTTGTCCTCTAGAGTTATACTCCTCTGGTTATCTTTTAGAGGGGCAGTAGTATTGCTTTTGCCATTAAAGGGTTTTTCTCAAGACGCAGGTTTATACTTACCTGGTCCCGGCGTGCCGTCTACTTCCTGGTTTCGGCAGGGGGCGGGCTCTATCTTCATTGATGTCTTCTCCCGGCCGGGCTGCACGCTGTACTGAACGCGCACGCCGAGTCCGCGCATGCGCCCTGGTGACTTCTTCCTGGCCAGTATAGTATACTTGCCAGGAAGAAGTCACCAGGGCGCATGCGCGGACTCTGCGTGCGCGTTCAGTACAGCGCGCGGCCGGCCGGGAGAAGAAAAGAAGACGTCTGCGCTCGCGCGGCCACCACGATTCCTGAGAAGAGTGGTGGCCGTAACCAGGGGAGACGGAAGACAACAGTCAGGTAAGTATAGGTTTATTTTTTTCTAAGGGGTGGCGATTTGTTAATTAAATATATTTAGAAAAATGATCACTGTTAAATCATTAACAGATTTAACAGTGATCATTAAATGATAATACCCCTTTAACGTCTGCCATTTGTTTTTCTGAGGCTAATTTAACCAACTTTATTTCATTTTTACATTTCCTATCGAGCTATTTTTAAGCCTGGAATGGCTTTTCTGAACCCTTAGCATTCCGTTTTTTTTAAAATGTTCTTTGTTTTGGTGCAGTATGTGCATTTTTAGCCACTCCTGTTACTCATGAGTATAAACTTACTACAGGAGTCTTGTAATATCTCTTTGAAAACTCCCCATTTAGCTTCAGTATCCCTTTTTACCATAACATGATCAATAGTCAACTGAATTTAGCTTTTTTTAAGTTCCAGGTTTTTGTAGCTCCTTTCTGTAGGACCTTATGGAATCCTTTATTGATGCTTAAGGTTATACACTCACCTAAAGAATTATTAGGAACACCATACTAATATGGCGTTGGACCCCCTTTTGCCTTCAGAACTGCCTTAATTCTATGTGGCATTGATTCAACAAGGTGCTGATAGCATTCTTTAGAAATGTTGGCCCATATTGATAGGATAGCATCTTGCAGTTGATGGAGATTTGAGGGATGCACATCCAGGGCACGAAGCTCCCGTTCCACCACATCCCAAAGATGCTCTATTGGGTTGAGATCTGGTGACTGTGGGGGCCATTTTAGTACAGTGAACTCATTGTCATGTTCAAGAAACCAATTTGAAATGATTCGAGCTTTGTGACATGGTACATTATCCTGCTGGAAGTAGCCATCAGAGGATGGGTACATGGTGGTCATGGACATGGTCAGAAACAATGCTCAGGTAGCCCGTAGCATTTAAACGATGGCCAATTGGCACTAAGGGGCCTAAAGTGTGCCCAGAAAACATCCCCCACACCATTACACCACCACCACCAGCCTGCAGAGTGGTAACAAGGCATGATGGATACATGTTCTCATTCTGTTTACGCCACATTCGGACTCTACCATTTGAATGTCTCAACAGAAATCGAGACTCATCAGGCCAGGCAACATTTTTCCAGTCTTCAACAGTCCAATTTTGGTGAGCTCGTGCAAATTGTAGCCTCTTTTTCCTATTTGTAGTGGAGATGAGTGGTACCCGGTGGGGTCTTCTGCTGTTGTAGCCCATCCGCCTCAAGGTTGTGCATGTTGTGGCTTCACAAATGCTTTGCTGCATACCTCGGTTGTAACGAGTGGTTATTTCAGTCAACGTTGCTCTTCTATCAGCTTTAATCAGTCGGCCCATTCTCCTCTGACCTCTAGCATCAACAAGGCATTTTCGCCCACAGGACTGCCGCATACTGGATGTTTTTTCCTTTTCACACCATTCTTTGTAAACCCTAGAAATGGTTGTGCGTGAAAATCCCAGTAACTGAGCAGATTGTGAAATACTCAGACCGGCCCGTCTGGCACCAACAACCATGCTACGCTCAAAATTGCTTAAATCACCTTTCTTTCCCATTCTGACATTCAGTTTGGAGTTCAGGAGATTGTCTTGACCAGGGCCACAACCCTACATGCATTGAAGCAACTGCCATGTGATTGGTTGACTAGATAATCGCATTAATGAGAAATAGATCAGGTGTTCCTAATAATTCTTAAGGTGAGTGTATATGGTGAATATTATGGTCGCTGCTACTCAAGTATAGGGTTGAGCGAACACGTGGGGACCCGAACTTTATTATTTTCCGTTATAACATGGTTATAACGGAAAATAATAGCATTCTTAAAACAGAATGCTAAATAAAATGTCTATTGAGAGTTAAAAAAAAAAAAAAAACTCACCTCATCCATTTGATCGCGCAGCTGGTATCTTCTTTTTTTCAGGAGCTGCAAAAGGACCTGTGGTGACGTCACCGCAGGTCCTGCTGAATGAAGATAGAAGGTCCTTCTATCTTCTATAACATGGTTATAATGGAAAATAATAGCATTCTTAAAACAGAATGCTAAATAAAAAAAAAAAACTCACCTCATCCACTTGATCGCGCAGCCGGTATCTTCTTTTCTTCACGGCCTGCAAAAGGACCTGCGGTGACGTCACCGCGCTCACCACATTGAGCATGGTGACGTCACCGCAGGTCCTTTTTCAGGTCCTGAAGAAAAGAGGATCCTGTCTGTGCGATCAAGTGGATGAGGTGTTATTTTTTATATTTTAAACCCCTCAATAGACATTTTATTTTGCATTCTTTTTTAAGAATGCTATTATTTTCCGTTATAACCATGTTATAATGGAAAATAATAAAATCACCCGAACACGAACTTCAGTGAAAAAGTCTGGATTCGGGTCCAGGAACTTTGCAGTTCGGGTTTGCTCAACTCTACTCAAGTACTCTCTCAAGTACCTGCACATCTGATATTGTATCTGGTCTTTTTAAAAAGACCACGTCCTGCAATTTTTCTCCTCTTTTACAGCCCCACCCAGCATTAGGTCTATGTGATCCACAATATGCAAAACCTGACCATCCGGACGACAACACAGTACATTCAGAGTTTTAGTGGCCGATGACCCAGTCTTTCCACCTAATAATAGAGCTTTGCTGCAGTCCTTTTCCTATTATTCCTACAGCAGTCATCTTCTTGGTTTCTAGGACCAATGCCCTGCTGCAGTGTTGCTGGCCCTGGGCTTGCATCCCTATATTATCCCCGTATTTGCCAAACAGGCATATTTATTAGGGTCTGCCAGCTCAGGACTAGCCTCCCTGACAACTTTTTACGTTCCTCTTCTCCTGTTATCCAGCTACTGACCTAACTCTAATCTGTCAACTAGTTCATTGGAAGCAGATATGAAACTAATTTTAGGAAATTCACTCATCTCTATTGAATACTCTTGATGGGCTTATTCAAATGGGATCTTCTACTCTAAGATACTGTATTAAAGATATTTCTGGTCAATATGAGAGTACCGTAAATACAGCTAGGTGCTGTATCTATAACCTTAGCTCAGGGATCAGCAATAATCTGCACACAGGCTGCTGTGAAACTACAACTCCCAGCATTCACATTTGCCCACTGATCTTGTAAATCCCATGGAAGCGAATAAAATTGTGGTGCCTGGGGTCACAGCGGGTGGCTACTCGCCCGATTTCAAGGGATCGCTCCATGACCTAGTTGTGAGAATGGATTCCGATCCAGGTTTTCCTGTTTTGGTTTACTATTCTTTTTGTCCTATCTAGCTATCAGTAGTTTTCCTTTCAGCTGTTCTGGGTCTACCACTCCCAGCCACTATTTAGTCTCTCTTCCTACTTCCCTTGTTGCCAGATATAGACCTTCCTTTAAGGTTATCTATTCTGATCTCAGGTGGTGTTGCTGTGGAGTTGCTGGAGCAGTGTCACGGCTGAGGATGGGGAAAACCCTCAGCCGTTCGTATCAGAAGGCGGATGGTCAATGCCAGGCCAGGACAGGAATCAGGGAGCAGGTCACCTCCTACACATCCCTAATTCTGACCCTGTCTCCTATCCGTATGAGCCAACCCTGAAGGTAGGAGGGCTCATACACCAGAACCTGATATTCCTGTTCGCCCTCAGGGTGGCCCTGGACTAGGAGCAGGGTAAGACGACCTGTTCCTCCTAGACACGGAGGAACAGGAGTCTCACTGGCCAAACTACATAGAAAGGGAAACATAAACAGACATATGGCAATGACAGGTAAGTGAGACTAGTACCACACTTACCTGCCACAGACACACAACCTGGAACCCACGTGCAAGTGCTGCTGTCCACAACAAACACAAAGGACACAGCACACAACAGACATCACACGGGAACCCAGGAAACCATATTCTGCAATAAATAAAGACCAAACAAAATTCTACTAAACACCATACATAAACCTATGACCACAAGGGTGGCCCCCACTGGCAGATGTAATTACACAGGAGGCTACTCCAGCTAGCCATGGCTGAAGTACCCCTCAGACTGGTGATATACACTAAGGCTTTATAGGCCCAAGTAGCCACACCCAACAGACACACCCAGTGTTCACACACACAGAAGGGAATTAACCCTTCCAACACAAGGCAAGGGAAGACGGCCACTTAAAGGGGAAGTACAAACATAAACCCATACTTCACCTGTTGCCGCGGGCAATGGCATGCGTGGCAATCATGTCCTGGGGATCAGCCATAGGGCTGAGACACTGCCACCACATGCACATAACACCTTACGTTGCCACGGGCAACCAAGTGAAGGAAAGTGTCACAAAACACACCATGGCCGTGACAAGCAGTTGGTCCCCGGTGCGGTTGGGTCTCTGGTCCTCTACTGTTTGTTGTCTCCTTTCGGGGTTATATGTGGTGCTTGTGTTGTTTGTCCACTCCCTGTTGTTACCCTAGGGGTCAGTGGTGAGGACCAGTGTTCACACCACCCTACTCACTACCTAGGGCTTCTTCCAGGGTAAGTCAGGGATGAGGCACGTGATCGGCGTACGGGTGAGCAACCCATATAGGGACATCAGGGTATCCAGGTGCCAGAGCTAGGTGAGTTAGGGGTCACCACTTCTCCCTCTCCCTTGTGTTTAGGGCACCCGGTTTCCCTTCCCTCTGCGCTGCATGTCTGGTACCTGCCATACCAGACGTGATAAAAAATATTCTGTGAATTGCAGTTTCAGAACAGCTGAAGTGCTGGAGGCTGCTGATCTCTGCCTTAGCTGGTCGTTTGATTCATATAATTCATCTGGGGGTATCCATACTTTAAATTTTTTTTAGTCAAGTTACAATTAAAATATGTTATATAGTTATATATACACGTTATCAGAAGTATATTGGATGATGCTATGTATCACTGGTCTAGTGCTAAATGAACCCACTTAGCTGAGGAACTTACTTGGAAAGGTTTCATATTTTCAGACTTAACAGTGTAATGTTTATTCAGAGTAATTACCCAAAATAATCTCTTGTATTCATAATGGCATGTTATTTTGCAAAAACACAATGATATTCCTTTATGCAAAAACATTGCATTGTATTGTAATGGTCACAGTGTATAAAACTACCAGGCGAAAACACATCTTCACTAATGAACATCAAAATGAGTCATTAACAAGCTGTAATACAGAGATGCCTGTGTCTGGCGGAGCTGGCAGAGGCTGCTGGAATTCCCTATTTACTCTTGTCACCTAAACAATGCGCCCAGAAGCACATGGCCTTCATTCTGGTTTATAAGATTATAGCCAATTTCTCTAAGAGACTTTTTGCCTTGAGAAATATTTAATGAAGTTGGGAATTTAAAGGGGAAATCTACAGAGGATTAAAATGGAAGAATTAATGTTTTTGTATGTAATCGGACAGTGATTATTTGGACAATTTAATGGTTTTTATTATGTACATTCATTAAAGAGCACCTGACGGCAGGATAATCCTTATAAAAAAAAAACCAGGTATACAGCCTGGTAGGGCTGATCTTGCTAATTAGAATGAAATATGTTTTATGAAAATCTGTTGCGGTATTCACAAGAAAATAGACTTTTATTCTTAATGCACCTGAGGGCTTCAGTGCACTCAGGGATGGTACCTGGTCAATCAGTGTACCTTAGTTCCTTAACTTTCAAGTGCTGGCCATGACTAAATAGGGATAAAATTAATATATATATACAGTGGGATGCTAAAGTTTGGGCAACCTTGTTAATCGTCATGATTTTCCTGTATAAATCGTTGATTGTTACGATAAAAATGTCAGTTAAATATATCATATAGGAGACACACACAGTGATATTTGAGAAGTGAAATGAAGTTTATTGTATTTACCGAAAGTGTGCTATAATTGTTTAAATAAAATTAGGCAGGTGCTGGTCAATGATATGAAGAGAGCTGGGACCACAGTTTCAAAGGTCACTGTCGGTAGAACACTACGCCGTCATGGTTTCAAATCATGCATTGCACGGAAGGTTCCCCTGCTCAAGTCATCACATGTCCAGGCCTGTCTGAAGTTTGCCAATGACCATCTGGATGATTCAGAGGAGGCATGGGAGAAAGTCATGTGGTCAGATGAGACCAAAGTAGAACTTTTTGGTCTAAACTTGTCACCGCCAGATCTCTGAGAAGTTCTGACAGACGTTCTTCAGTACCTCCTGCATGATGTTCTTTTGTTTTGGTTTCGCTTTGACATATCTTCTCCCTCTTCCAGCTGTCATCTATTAGCAGTGATTGCTTCTCTTTATATCCCCTCCCATACTGCTTCACTTTGCGGTTTATACTACTTCCTGGATTGTGCTCACTGCTAGAAGTTTGCTGCTGGTTTTTCAGATAAGTCTTTCCCTTTATTTGTGTTTTCCTGTTGGCTTGATTCTAGGTGACCCTGACTCCCTCCGTATTAAGTGCAGGGAGCCGGTGGTCGTGTCCCCTCACTATTATAGGGTTTTCAGGTGTCACTCAGTCTAGGTACGTGGACATGCAACTTTCTATCACAGAGATCTTTGCATGGGCTGAGCAGTCAGGGAGAGCTATAGGGCTTTAATAGGGCTCACCCTTTTGTTCCTTAGTTTGGGATCAAGTCAGTCGGATCTTTATTTGTTACTTCTTGTTTTCTGCAACACCATCCGTGACATTATAAACCGCCAAAACCGTCTTAAGCATGAATCCGGTTTCAGCCTTGATTGACAGCATGCAGGGTCTTTCACTGGAGGTAGCAGATCTCCGGAAAACTGTCTCTCAGTTTGAGGTGACCGTTTCTGCTTGCGTTCATGGAATTTGTTCTGAGCTTAAAATCTGGCTTCCGGATACGTTCTCCGGGGGTAGTGAGAATTTTGTTCGTTTTAGAGAGGCTTGCAAACTCCATTTTCGCCTACTTCCCCATTCCTCTGGTGATGAGGAGCGGAGGGTGGGGATCATCATATCGCTACTCAGGGATAACGCTCAGTCCTGGGCCTTTTTGCTGCCGGTGGGGGCATGGGCCCTCCGTTCAGTGGATGAATTTTTTTTAGTCCTGGGTCACATATATGATGATCCGGATCGTATTGCTCTGGCTGAATCTAAACTGCGTCTTTTATGCCAGGGTAAACAGTCCGCAGAGATATACTGTTCAGAATTTTGGAGACGGGCAGCTGATACTGGTTGGAATGATGCTGCACTCCGAAGTCAATTTTGCCATGGTCTTTCAGAGGGATTGAAAGATGCATTTGCCTTTCATGAGAGACCTACCTCCTTGGAGTCTGCCATGTCTCGGGCTGTTCGTATTGACAGGCGTCTTAGAGAGAGAAGAGAGATCACTCCTTCCTGTCATACTTAGTCCAAGGACAATGGGGTGGTCTCATTCAGTGTGCAGGAGCCTTAGTCTCTCTCAATCCTCTCTGAGCAGGAGCCCATGCAGCTGGGTTTGCTTGCCTCTAATAATAGCGGATTCAGCTCTCAGAGGAGGGATTGTTTCTGTTGTGGAGGTATAAATCATTTGGCAAATGTTTGTCCCTCTAGGAAAGTCAGGGAGTTTTTTGAGGGTAATAAAGAAACAAAAAGAAAAAAGTCCTCTAAAAACGTTCCATCTGTTACTATTGGCAAGGTTGATGCGGAAATTGAAGGTTTTCCGTTTGCTTGTAGTTCCCGTTTTGTCCTACCTGCCAGGGTGGCGCTAGAGAGCAAGAATATTGTTTGTGAGATTTTTGTAGATAGTGGAGCATCTGTCAATCACATTGATAATCAATTTGCTATAACACATGGTTTCCAGGTATGCACTTTGGGAAAGGACATACCTGTTTTTGCTATTGATTCCGCTCCACTTTCTCAAAAATCGTTAAAGGGCATAGTTCACAATATTCGTTTGACTGTGGGTGATGCTCATGTTGAGGATGTGTCATGTTTCGTCCTAAGCGGATTACCTACTCCTCTGGTGTTGGGGCTACCCTGGCTCACTAGACATAACCCCACCATTGATTGGCAAGCGAGATTTCTACTAAGACTGTACCATCTTTTCTCTCTGAATTTTTGGATGTGTTTTCTGAGAGTGGTGTTCAGGAGCTGCCTTCTCACCGGGAGTATGATAGCCCTATTAATCTCATCCCAGGCGCAAGCTGCCTAAATCTCGTTTTTTACAATCTCTCCCAACCTGAAAGGGTCGCTATGCGGACTTATATCTATGAGAGCCTGAGAAAGGGACACATACGACCCTCGAAGTCACCTGTTGCCGCAGTTTTTTTTTTGTCAAGAAAAAATATGGTTCTTTAAGACCATGTCTGGATTTCAGGGAGCTGAACAGTATCACAATTCGTGACCCTTATCCGCTTCCTCTGATCCCGGATCTCTTTAACCAGATTGTTGGGGCTAAAGTTTTTTCCAAGTTGAATTTGAGAGGGGCATACAACCTGGTCAGGGTCAGAGAAGGGGACGAATAGAAGACGGCCTTCAATACCCCTGAGGGCCATTTTGAGAATTTGGTTATGCCTTTTGGTTTGATGAATGCTCTAGCCGTCTTCCAACATTTTGTGAACAGTATTTTGTATCATTTAATGGGGAAATTTGTAGTAGTGTACCTAGATGACATTTTGATTTTTTCTCCTGATTTTAAGACTCATAGGGACCACCTACGTCAGGTTTTGCTCATTCTGTGGGAGAATAAATTGTACACTAAACTGGAAAAATGTGTGTTTGCGGTTCCAGAAATTCAATTTCTGGTTTTCTTCTCTCCGCTTCTGGTTTTCGCATGGACCCCGAGAAGGTCCACGCTGTGCTTGATTGGGAGCTTCCTGAGAATCAGAAGGCGCTGATGCGTTTTTGGGGTTTTGCCAATTATTACAGGAAGTTAATTTTGAATTATTCCTCTGTTGTTAAGCCACTCACTGATATAACTAAAAAGGGGGTAGATTTTTCCTCCTGGTCGGTAGATGCGCGTAAGGCCTTTTCTAGTATCAAAGAGAGTTTTGCTTCCGCTCCCATCTTGATACAACCTGATGTCTCTCTGCCTTTCATTGTTGAGGTGGACGCCTCTGAGGTGGGTGTGGGTGCGGTCTTGTCTCAGGGTCCCTCTCCTGCCAAATGGCGACCGTGTGCCTTTTTCTCAAAGAAACTCTCCTCCGCAGAGAGAAATTATGATGTGGGAGATAGGGAGTTGTTGGCCATCAAGTTAGCTTTTGAGGAATTGCGCCATTGGCTAGAGGGAGCCAGACACCCTATTACCGTGTTTACCGACCATAAGAATCTGGCCTACTTGGAGTCAGCCAAGCCTCTGAACCCGAGACAGGCCAGATGGTCTTTGTTCTTTTTAAGGTTTAATTTTGTTGTCATGTTCCGCCCTGGGGTTAAGAATGTGAAGGCGGATGCCCTGTCACGTTGTTTTCCGGGAGGGGGGAACTTTGAAGATCCGGGTCCCATTTTGGCTGAAGGGGTGGTTGTCTCTGCTCTTTATCCTGAATTGGAGGCAAAGGTTCAGGCAGCCCAGGCAGAGGCTCCTGATCTTTGTCCTCCTGGGAGGTTGTTTGTGCCTCTCGCTTTACGACATAAGGTTTTTAAGGAGCACCATGATACTGTCCTTGCTGGGCACCCGGGGGGTAGAGCCACAGTGGATCTCATTGCTCGTAGATTCTGGTGGCCGGCTCTTCATAAGTCGGTTGAGGGTTTTGTGGCAGCCTGCGAGACCTCTCCTCCCATTACCCATTCCTTCCCGTCCTTGGACACATCTCTCCATGGACTTCATTACGGACCTGTCTCGTTCCTCGGGGAAGACTGTGATTCTGGTGGTGGTGGACTGTTTTAGTAAAATGGCGCATTTTATTCCTTTTCCTGGGTTGCCCAATGCTAAAACGCTGGCACAGGCATTTGTTGATCACATTGTCAAATTGCATGGCATTCCTTCAGACATAGTCTCTGATAGGGGCACGCAGTTTGTTTCCAGATTCTGGAAGGCTTTCTGTTCTCGCTTGGGGGTTCGGTTGTCATTCTCTTCTGCTTTCCACCCGCAGTCGAATGGCCAGATAGAGCGCATCAATCAGAATCTGAAGACATATCTGCGCTGTTTTGTGGCGGAAAATCAGGAGGATTAGTGTTCTTTTTTGTCCCTTGCTGAGTTTGCTTTAAATAACCGTCGTCAGGAGTCCTCTGATAAGTCGCCATTTTTTGGTGCATATGGGTTTCATCCGCAGTTTGGGACATTCTCTGGAGAGGGGTCTTCTGGTTTACCTGATGAGGAGAGATTCTCCTCGTCTTTGTCATCTATTTGGCAAAAGATTCAGGATAATCTAAAGAGCATGAGTGAGAGATATAAGCGTGTGGCGGATAAGAGACGTGTGCCTGGTCCGGACCTGAATGTTGGTGATCTGGTGTGGTTGTCTACTAAGAATATCAAGTTGAAGGTTCCCTCCTGGAAGTTGGGTCCTAAGTTTATTGGGCCTTACAAAATCTTGTCTTGCCTTCCGTTGCCTTCCGTCTTGATCTTCCTCAGACTTGGAAGATCCATAATGTTTTTCACAAGTCCCTATTAAAACCTTATGTCCAACCCACTGTACCCTCCTCTTTGCCTCCTCCTCCGATTGTGGTTGATGGTAATCTTGAGTTTCAGGTCTCTAGGATTGTGGATTCACGTGTTATCCGCGGTTCTCTCCAGTACCTTGTTCTTTTTTTTTTGATCAAATCTTTTTATTTGAAGACAAAATCTTCATGTTTTTATGTTTTTCATCACAAACATCAAGAACATTGCAGAGACACCCCTGAGCAGTCAGGGAGAGCTATAGGGCTTTAATAGGGCTCACCCTTTTGTTCCTTAGTTTGGGATCAAGTCAGTCGGATCTTTATTTGTTACTTCTTGTTTTCTGCAACACCATCCGTGACAAAACTTCACTTGTCGTGTTTGGAGGAAAGGAAAAAGAAGAATGAGTTGCATCCAAAGAACACCATCCCTACTGTGATGCATGTGGGTGGTAACATCATGCTTTGGGGGTGCTTTTCTGTAAAGGGGACAGGACAACTGCACTGTATTAAGGAGAGGATGAATGGGGCCATTTATTGTGAGATTTTGAGCAAAAACCTCCTTCCCTCAGTCAGAGCATTGAAGATGGGTCGTGGCTGGGTCTTCCAACATGACAACGACCCGAAGCACACAGCCAGGATAACCAAGAAGTGGCTCCGTAAGAAGCATATCAAGGTTCTGGAGTGGCCTAGCCAGTCTCCAGACCTAAATCCAATGGAACATCTTTGGAGGGAGCTAAAAACTGCTGCTCAGCAACAGCCCCGAAACCTGACAGATCTAGAGGAGATCTGCGTGGAGGAGTGGGCCAAAATCCCTGTTGCAGTGTGTGCAAACCTGGTCAAGAACTACAGGAAACGTTTGACCTCTGTAACTGCAAACAAAGGCTTTTGTACCAAATATTAACACTGATTTTCTCACGTGTTCAAATACTTATGTTCAGCAGTGCAAGACAAATAAATTCTTTAAAAATCTTACAATGTGATTTTTTATTTTTTTATTCTGTCTCTCAGAGTGGGAATGTACCTACAATGTGAATTTCAGACCCCTCCATGATTTCTAAGTGGGAGAACTTGCAAAATCGCAGGGTGTTCAAATACTTATGCTGCTTACTGTATATATATATATATATATATATATATATACATCTTACCTCATCAACGTCATCAAAGGAGCTGTGCTCTTTGTTACATACATAGAAGTTTATACTTTCTAGCTTCCTATTCCCTCAGAAAAGGTCTTCAGTGTGTAGTACACACGTACAGTTATCTAAGCCCTTAAGAGTGCAGCTGTGTACCAGGTGCCAGTCCTAATAACTGTAGAACAATAGGGGCTTGTATATGGTCACTAACTAACTCCTTTACAATGAATATCACTACATTAAATGGGTACTAATTAAAGGGAAAGAACCACAAAAAATAAACCTTGACACACATTTGCTCTTGCTGACAAATGCTCTTTAAAGGTATTAACCCACAGTGGACATTTATCACCTATGTCTGTTAGCTAGGTTTCCCACCGATCATTAGAATGGGGTCCCGAGCCCTCTGTTATTCCTCACTGAATGTTCACGGTCAGGAACAGTTTGCAATGAATGAAGAGGTGATCAAGCATGTGCTCTGTTGCTCCATTCATTGTCTACGCTGTACTTTGCTGTCTGTCTCTGTAAGTTCTATAGAATTTGAATGAGTAGCACCATACTTGCTTGACCACTAATCCATGTATTCGCTTCCTTGGGCCAGATATTTCCCAAGCCAGTGCTTCAGCAGGAGACATATAGAGATATCCATTTAGAGGCTCCTACCTAGCACCTCTTTTGGGACCATAGAAGGAGTTCCAAATGGGGGCCCTTCTCTATGAAATCCATATAGACAGGGGATATATGGGCTAAGCACTGAACCACAGACATAATACATATTTTTCCATTCTGAGACATGTGAAGCTCTTGGTCAATGTAAAATCTGTAACAGGACTCCACATCACCAAGTGCCATTTATCATGTATAAAGTTGGTGTCTTATGTAGCAGAGGGGTCTTTGAACACCCTTAAAGGGGTTTCCTTGACCCAGCGGTCCAACCTTAATTACTCATATCTTGCCTGTGGAAGAAAGGTTCTAATATTACCATCTGAAAATTGCAGGGATTGGCTTCTTTGGAACCAGGTCACTTGATACTTCTCTTCTGAATATCCTGATACCGCTGATGTCACATCCTTTATCAAGTTTCCTGTCTGTTAAATGGATGGGGCCGTCATTTCTAGTATGGACGGAGCCAGAATTATTATTCTTTCTGCCACATGCGCAGATGAGGATGGTTCAGGAGTTAGCGCTTGCGCCACAGAGAGGAGTAGTTTTGGTTGCACCTCTTTCTATTGTAGGTAACAGTCAGGATTTTCAGAAGAGAAGCATCAAGGGGCCAGGTGCCCAAGTAGCGGATCCACGCAATGTTGTATTAGAACTTTTCTTCCATAGGCAAGATATAGAGGCACATTTATTAAGACCCCTAAGCTGGCGATGGTTCCGCCGAAGTTATGAAGAGGCACTGGATCCTGCTCCAGTTCTTAATGTAAGACAGCTTTTGAGCTGTCTTACATTTAGACCTTTTTTCTACACCTAAAAGAGGTGTAGAAAATGTTAACTGAGACGGGCCTCCCGGCATGTCCCCTTCCCCTCCTCACATTAATAAATGACCCCCATAGTATATAGTAATTATGATTTATTTGCAAGTTCGGGGTGCGCAGTTGTACCTAGTCTCTAAAGCCCAATGGAGCCCCAAAGACCCTATGCAACATAAGAAGGCACTTTCTTCATAAATGACACATGGTACATAGGTAGGGGCCCAAGTACAGATTTTGGTTTGGGACCCAGAATATTAACATTACAGTTCTGACAGCTACACCCTTTTGATTACAGTATGACTACTGCATGATAGACGGGACCGTGTGTGTGCCACACAATGATTATGAATCTGATCCATATACAGTTATTTTACGATGTTAGGTATGAGCATCAGATCCCATTGTTTCTCACTCTCTAAACAATGTGAGTTTATTTGGCTTCACCGGTAGGTTCTAGATAAAAACTGATTATAAATGCTGCCTTTAGTAATAAAATATGTCTTACTGTCCAAAGAAGAATTCTGCTCATAACTTTAATCATCTTCATCATTTGGAACAAAAACCACAGATAAAGATTAAATATGGAGCTTGAAGGTTGGCAGGCGCAATCCAGAGATAAGAAGTTTATGGCAATGAAATGAAATGCCACATTCTTAAGTCAAAGTATATTTCCAGCTTTCTAAATGAATAGTTACTTGTGTTTATAGATGTATTTTATGTAATTAGATAACACATCTCAAGATGATTGTTCTTTGTTGGAGAGATGAGAAGCTTTTTACGCAGATTGTGCAATGGATGTTAACCCATAACTAATATTTACATAGGGTTTAATGGCTCGAACTGTAAATTCAGAAACAAAGCTGAACATGTCTTGCTGTCAACTATTCCAGGTGGAGGCTTAAAACAGACATAAAGCACGTCTGACAGACCTTTCCTATTGTTGTAAATAGACTGAAGGCAGCTCTGGTTTCAGGCACCGCTCCACTATACATTGCATGCTGTAACTATATCCATGCTATTCCAGATGTGGGCCCGGCAGCAGGGGGCCTAGATCTTAGGAAAAAAATATGCTTAGCAATGGTGTAACTACCCCTGGTTCCTAGTACCTGAGCGGTCCCATATAATCTCTGCTACATACCGTATGACGGAAGCAATACTGTAAATGCTCAGAAATGTCATAGTAGATCATAGTAATAAAACACCTCCTTCACTCAGACATGTGTCATGATGGTATGGTATGTACATGGTGACCTTTAGCAATGTGTTTTATGCCTGTGCTTATGATATCATGGTGTGCAACATCCCTTTACTGCGGAAATATTGCTTAACCCTTTCTAAATCTGATTTATTTATTTATTTATTTTAATTTTTACATGATAGTTTTCCACTCCCTGCCTTTCCGGGGCCATAACTTTTTTTTATTTCCTCCATTTAATTCTTCAAAAGATGTAGTGGGGAGCTGGAAAAACATTCCAAATGGGATGAAACTGGAAAACAAAAATGCAATTTTATGGGTTTTATGGTAAAACTGACCTATTACTTTCATTCTCCAGGTCAGTATGATTATGGTGATACTACATATATATTTAGTTTTGCTTGAGTTTTAATACTGAAAAAAATAAAAACCTTCAACTTTCTTTTAAGTACCATATTCTGACCCCTATAACTTTTATGTAGTTATGTTTATGGAGCTGTGTGAGGGCTCATTTTTCGCATGGTAATCTGTTCATCTATGTCTCCACCCACTATACTGAAACTACTAGCCTGTTCCAGTCATCACGCCGACGTGATGATGTAATATCGCGCCGCACAGGATTTCGGACGAGATCTTCAAGCAAGATGGAGGCTGGTGGCCCGTCATGAGCAAATGGAGGAGGTAAGCTTGAATTTTTTTTTTTTTTTATAATATTTCAGGTTAAATCGATTCGCTGACACGAAGTGCGAGGAAATTTGTCTTCTAGGCGAATTGAATATATCTCTAATCACAATCAACTACCTTTTGTGTCATCCCCAATTCTTCATAGATTGTAAGTAGAGATGAGAGAATTCCTCAAAAATTTTATTTGGTCGGTTCGCCAAATTTTCCAAAAACATTCGATTCGATCCAAATTTATTTGTGGAGAATCGCGTTAAAAAAAATGCTATTTTCTGGCTGCAGAGAGCCTGTATAGTGGTGTAGAACACTGTGCCTTGCAGTAACACGCATAGGGAGTCTGCTGAGATAGGGAAACAATACTGTGAGTCAGTATGTCACGCAGATAACAGGCTTTGCTCTTAGATTCACTTTACACTTCACTCATTTGGTCAATAACGGGGCCAAAACTGACCACATAACTCAAGTGTGAACTCAGCCTTACAGGTCAATGTTAGCGGCAGGTATAAAGAACCGTGCAGAGGCCCAAGATCCTACTATAGCTTGAAAGAGCGCACTCCTTTTACACCGTCGTCAGATGATTCCACATAGATTTATACAGGACCTGTTCTATTAAACGCTTATACAAGTAGAGCCCCCTGACAGAGTGGAGGTGGTGGCAGCATCAGAATAGTAGCCGAAGCAGGTAGCCAGAAGAAACAGGTCTCTTTTGACAAAGTGTAGGTGGCACCATGAATGATGCATCAGGCACTTGTGTTTGAAAATCCTGGCTGATCCATGCCTGATTAATCTTCACAATGGTCAGTTTCTCCACATTTTGGGTGGACAGGCGTGTTCTCCTTGGGGTAACATGGCCCCCGCTGCATTCAACACCCTCTCTGAGGCCACACTGCTGGCCAGGCAGAAAAGCTTGTCCAAGGCAAACTTGGCCAGTTACGGCCACATCGAGTTTGGCTGCCCAGTAGTCCAGGGGATCTTCGATGTGGGGTGGCAGGATTCAGGTTCTGCTCTATGTCTAGCTGCTGCTGCTGGTGAGTAGTTTCTTCAGTAGGTGGGTGAAGAACACTGCTCTTCAGTGACTCAAGACTTAAGTTGCTGCTGATGAAGCTGGTACTGCTCCTGCCCCCCGATCCCAGCCCCCATCAGCCATGGCATTGGAACGTGAGTGCAGAGGCTCCCCCGGTCAGACCTGCGTGAGGATGAGCAATGGCGCACAAAAGCAACTGCCAACTTACTACATAGGATGTCTCAATAGTAGTTCAGATTGTCCTTCCTCTCAGCGGGTGTCCATTTTGGACTGGTAGCGAGGGTCTTACATGGTGGAGAGCCAGTAGTCATCCCTCTGCCGAATGCTGACAATTCGGCTGTCACTAGACAAGCAACTGAGCATGCATCGGGCCATTTGCACAAGTGACTCAGAGGGACTCCCTGCCTCCATCTCCACTGCATACTGCCACGGCTTGCCTGGGTCCTCTGCCTCGTTTTCCTCATCGCCCTGTAGCTCCTCTGGCTGCTCCTGCTCCTCCTCTCCTCTCACCTGTGTAGAAAAACCAGCCATTTCTCTATGCATTGCTTGCGCTCCTCTAGTTCAGCCCCCACAGGGCTTATGTGGCTGTGAGATGTAGTTGCCTTGTCTCCTGTCCCCTGGCCAGCCAGATTTATCAGCATCTGTTCCAGGACATGAATCAGTGGAATGACGCTGTTCATTCCGTAGTCCTGGTGACTGACAAATAAAGTCGCTTCCTCAAAGGGCCAGAGCAAACGGCAGGTGTCACACTGAGCTGCCACTGGCTAACATCGAAGTTACACAGGGGAGTGCCTCTGTCCGCCTGTATCATCAAGAAATCGTTTATGGCCTTTCTCTGTTCATATAATCGGTCCAACATATGGAGGGTAGAATTCCAATGGGTGGAAACATCACATATAAACCAATGTAGGGGGATGCCGTTCTGCCTTTGCAGCTCACGGAGGTTGTGCTTTGCAGTGTACGAGTGGCTGAAGTGCATGCAAAGTTTCCTGGTCATTTTCAGGATGTCTTGCAGATGGGGTGAAGAATTCAGGAACCACTTTACAACCAGATTGAACATGTGCGCCATACAGAGTGCATGGCTTAACCCTTCTTGATGCAGGGCCGACACCATGTTCTTCCCATTGTCGGTCACCATGGTTCCAATTTTCAGTTGTAGAGGAGAAAGCCAGGAGTCAATTTCTTAAAGAAGGACGCGGAGCAGTTCCTCCCCTGTGTGACTCTGTTCGCCCAGGCAAAGTAGGTGCTGAATAGGGTGACATCGCTGTGTCCTTGACCGTAGTTACAGCTCCACAGGTTGGCGCTGCCATGGTGCACTTTGGCAGACACCGACAGGCTCAAGGACTGGCCCACCTTCTGTTCTACATATGTGTGCAGGGCTGGTACAGCCTTTTTGTTTGGCACAAGCCATCAGTTCTCTGAAAGGTGCAGAGTCCACCACTTGGATAGGGAGGGACTGCAGCACCAGCAACTTCGCCAGGAGCATGTTCAGCTTCTGCGTCGTTGGATGAGTGCACGCACACACTGTTGTCTCTTGGCAATCGCTTCGGTGATCGATTGCTGATGGAATGACTGACAATGAGTAGGAGGAGCAGGAGCATCAGGAGCAGCAGATGATGGAAAGAACAGACAGCTCCATTCGACTGAGGTGGTGGAGCCTTGACTGCATGAAATTCGGTGCGTGCCACTGGGTGATGCAACGTTTACTATGGCAGGCTGGACCACCACATCAGAGCCACGGTTCTAGTAACATAGTAACATAGTTTATAAGGCCGAAAAAAGACATCTGTCCATCCAGTTCAGCCTGTTATCCTACAAGTTGATCCAGAGGAAGGCAAAAATAAACCTGTGAGGTAGAAGCCAATTTTCCCCACTTAAGAGGAAAAAAAATTTCCTCCCAACTCCAATCAGACAGAATAACTCCCTGGATCAGCGAACCATCACTAGTAGCTATAGCCTGTAATATTATTACACTCCAGAAATACATCCAGGCCCCTCTTGAACTCTTTTAGTGAATTTACCATCACCACCTCCCAGGCCACTTTATGATGATGCTGCATGTGTTGACACAGGGCTGTGGTGCCAACATTGGCACCCAGGTCAGGCTTCACCTTCTGCCCACAAATTCCACAAATGGCCATGCTCACCTCCTCCGGCAGCCTAACAAAAAATTGCCACACTGCGAGTATGCCATTTTCCCCCCAACACGCCGAACTGACTTCCTGCTACTGCTGCCTCCGTGAACCCCTGCACCACTACTTTCCAGGCAGGTAGGCTCCTGCGAAGCGGGTGGTCTACCCTGGGTTATTCATGGCCACACTACCACCTTGCTGGCTCAGCCGCTGCCTCACTGCTGCCACCCTCTTCTTCTGATGATGATAAAACCCCTTTTTCACCCGGCTCCCAAGTGCGATTGGCTACATCGTCATCATCCGCTACTGTCTGCACGTCACTGATGTCCCCCTCAACGGTCTTAGGTCCAGGAGCCTGACCGCTCGCAACACCTGCCACGCAACTCTCATCATCACTAATTGCCTGCCTACCGTAGGAAGTGGAGATGTCTTCTCCAGATCTTGGCTGGGCAGTAGCTGCTGACTGTCCTCTAGTAGCTAATTCTCACTGAAAAGTGGAGCCGAGCCTACGGCATATAATACTTCTCGCACTGAGGAAACAGAAAATGACAGAGGCAGGTTGAGAACAGTTGGGGGCACAAGGCCTGATCACGGGTCATGCCAACTAAGCGTTGTGTCAGAGGTACACACCGACTCTTGGCTGGGGGTGACGGATGTCACCTGCAACGAAGTTGAAGACTGAGTCAACCATTCAAGCACCGCTGGGTTGCTGGTCAAGACATGATCGCTAGATGACACCGGGAGCTCAGGACTCTCGCTGCGACTCCTGCTGCCACTCCCCCTTTTTCTGCTGCCTGCGACAGAAACATTTTGGCCACCACCTGTTCCCTTTGAAGGGCCTGTCACCTGTCTGTCTGACATACTGTATAATAAAAGAATTACATTAAAATAATACCCCCAAAAAAAGGTTGTAGTACAATATAACTTCACCGCAGAATGGCAATTATGACATATATTTTTTCTGATTAATAAACTCCCCCTGTCAAAAAAAATAATGGCTAATGGGACGTAGGTTTATATTCCTTCAATACACCCCGTAAATGGCTGTAGTACAATGTAACTTTACTGCAGAATGGCAATTAAGACGTATTCTTTTTCCTATTAATACACCCCAGAAAAAGAAATATAACAATCACAATTCACCCCAGAACGGCTAATGGGATGTACGTATTTTTCCTATTAATACACCCCGTAAATGGCTGTAGTACAATGTAACTTTACCGGTGAATGTAGTGAATGTAAATTATGACATATATATATATATATAATTATTTTTTTCCCTATTAATATACCACCCAACATGTATGTTCTAGTCGGAAAGGGGCTAAAGGAATGGATTATTTCTGTATTTTTACCTCACTGTGTTTATTGTGCTTGTACTATGACATCATTTTATTATCCCTGAACTGTGACCTCAACTGTGTTTATTATGCCTGTACTATGACATCACTGTTTATTATCCATGTACTGTGACCTCACAGTGTTTATTATCCCTGCGCTGTGACATCACTGTGTTTATCATTCCTATATTGTGACATAACAGTGTTTATTATTGTTGTATTGTGACATCACTGTGTTTATTATCCTGTATTGTGACATCACTTTGTTTATTATCGTTGTATTGTGACATCACTGTTTATTATACCTATATGGTGACATCACTGTGTTTATTGCAATGTAAGGGTACATGCACACGTTCAGGATTCATGTGCGGAGAATCCGCACTGAAATCCACAAGTGTTCGCAGGCAAATCTGTGCGGTCAATCCGCATTAATTGGTGCGGATTTGCATGCGGATTTGCGTGTGGATTTGGTGCGGATTCAGTGCGGATTGTTCGCATGCGGATTTCACTAAGTGAATGAAGAAAATCCGGTCAGGAAAAATAAAAAAAATTGACATGCTGCGGATTTTGAAATCCGCACCGCAGGTCAAAATCCGCACGGAAAAAAATCTGCATCATGTGCATTGAGAATTTCAAATTCTCATAGAATACAATGTACATGACCTACGGTGCGGATTTTCCGCATGCAAATCCGCACGCAATCCTGATCGTGTGCATGTAGCCTAAAGGACAAAAAAGGAGATACTGAAGCTTGGGCTGATTTCTAAAAAAAACTGTTTTTTCTATATATATCTTCCTGAGCTTCAGGAGTGCTTTAGAAATCTCCTTTTTTGTCACTGCACCAGGCTGGATTTTTGGTTGATTAATCCGCAGATTTCAGAATTGCTGTGCCGGCTTAAGCACAACCCCATTTGGTAAGCCTTGCTGCATTACTGGCACAATTATGGTCTAAGCTCCGCACACTAAGTAGCTCCCTTTCATCACTGTGTTTATTATCCCTGTACTGTGACATCACTGCGTTTATTATCAATGTACTGTGACATCACTGTGTTTATTATCTCTGTACTGTGACATCACTGTGTTTATTATCCCTGTACTGTGACATCACTGTGTTTATACTCCCTGTACTGTGACATCACTGTGTTTATTATCCCTGTACTGTGACATCACTGTGTTTATTATCCCTGTACTGTGACATCACTATGTTTATTATCCATGTGTGGTGATATCACTGTTTATTATCCCTAAACATACAGACAAAGCAACAATGTAATGGCTTAGATCACAGCATATTCATGTGTTAGAATGTCCCAAAGTCCAGATCTAAATAGTAACATAGTACATAAGTAACATAGTACATAAGGCCGAAAAAAGACATTTGTCCATCCAGTTCGGCCTGTCATCCTGCAAGTTGATCTAGAGGAAGGCAAAAAACCCCTGTGAGGTAGAAGCCAATTTTCCTCACTTTAGGGGAATAAAAATTCCTTCCCGACTCCAATCAGGCAATCAGAATAACTCCCTGGATCAACGACCCCTCTCTAGTAGCTATAGCCTGTAATATTATTACGCTCCAGAAATACATCCAGGCCCCTCTTGAATTCCTTTATTGTACTCACCATCACCACCTCCTCAGGCAGAGAGTTCCATAGTCTCACTGCTCTTACCGTAAAGAATCCTCTTCTATGTTTGTGTACAAACCTTCTTTCCTCCAGACGCAGAGGATGTCCCCTTGTCATAGTCACAGTCCTGGGGATAAATAGATGATGGGAGAGATCTCTGTACTGACCCCTGATATATTTATACATATTAATTAGATCTCCTCTCAGTCGTCTTTTTTCTAAAGTGAATAACCCTAATTTTGATAATCTTTCAGGGTACTGTAGTTGCCCCATTCCAGTTATTACTTTAGTTGCCCTCCTCTGGACCTTCTCCAGCTCTGCTATGTCTGCCTTGTTCACAGGAGCCCAGAACTGTACACAGTACTCCATGTGTGGTCTGACTAGTGATTTGTAAAGTGGTAGGACTATGTTCTTATCACGGGCATCTATGCCCCTTCTGATGCAACCCATTATCTTATTGGCCTTGGCAGCAGCTGCCTGACACTGGTTTTTGCAGCTTAGTTTGCTGTTTATTAAAATTCCTAGATCCTTTTCCATGTCAGTGTTACCGAGTGTTTTACCATTTAGTATGTACTGGTGACTTGCATTATTCCTTCCCATGTGCATAACTTTACATTTGTCAGTGTTAAACCTCATCTGCCCAAGCCTCCAATCTATCCAGATCCCTCTGTATCAGTATACTGTCCTCATCAGTGTTAATTACTTTACACAGTTTAGTGTCATCTGCAAAAATTGATATTTTACTATGCAAGCCTTCTACAAGATCATTAATAAATATATTGAAGAGAATAGGGCCCAATACTGACCCCTGAGGTACCCCACTAGTGACAGTGACCCAATCTGAGTATGTACCATTTATAACCACCCTCTGTTTTCTATCATTGAGCCAGTTACTTACCCACTTACAGACGTTTTCTCCCAGTCCGAGCATTCTCATTTTATATACTAACCTTTTATGTGGTACAGTGTCAAATGCTTTGGAGAAGTCCAGATACACGACATCCATTGATTCGCCGCTGTCAAGTCTAGAACTTACCTCCTCATAGAAACTGATTAAATTGTTTGACATGATCGATCCCTCACGAAGCCATGCTGATATGGCGTTATTTGCTTATTTCCGTTAAGATGCTCAAACATAGCATCTCTCAGAAAACCTTCAAACTGTTTACCCACAACAGATGTTAAACTTACCGGCCTATAGTTTCCAGGCTCTGTTTTTAGACCCTTTTTGAATATTGGCACCACATTTGCCATGCGCCAATCCTGTGGGACATTCCCTGTCAATATAGAATCTGCAAATATCAGAAATAAGGGTCTGGCTATGACATTACTTAATTCCTTTAGGATACGGGGGTGTATGCCATCCGGTCCTGGCGATTTGTCTATTTTAATCTTCTTAAGTCGCTGTTGCACTTCTTCCTGGGTCAGACAGGACACTTTTAATGGGGAATTTATTTCAACATTCGGCATGTCATCTGACAGTTTATTTTCCTCAGTGAATACATTGGAGAAAAAAATATTTAACAGCTTTGCTTTCTCCTCGTCGCTCTCTGCGACTCCCCCCTCATTACTCTTTAACGGGACGGGCCGACACCTTCAGATTTATACTTTTTAACATTTATATAATTGAAGAACATTTTAGGGTTAGTTTTACTCTCTTTGGCAATTAATCTCTCGGTCTCTAGTTTGGCCGCTTTTATTTGTTTTTTACATGTTCTATTTTTTTCCTTATAGTTTTTCAGTGCTTCCGTGCTACCTTCCTGTTTTAGTGTTTTATATGCTTTCTTTTTGTCATTTATTGCTTTCTTTACAGTTCTGTTTATCCACATTGGTTTCTTTTTGTTCCTTAACCTTTTATTCCCATACGGTATGTACCTCTCACAATGAGATTTTAGGATGCTTTTAAAGATATCCCATTTTGTGGCTGTATTTTTATTTGTGAGGACTTTATCCCATTTAGTTAGGCCTATGGCCTCTCTTAGTTGGCTAAATTTAGCTTTTTTGAAGTTTGGTATTTTTGTTCCTCCCTGTAGAAACGCTCTTTTGAATGATAATTGGAAGGTTATTACTTTGTGGTCACTATTTCCCAGGTGTCCCCCAACCTGCACATCTGTTGTTCTGTCAGGCCTATTGGTTAATACTAAGTCCAGTATGGCCGTCCCTCTAGTCGGGTCCTGAACCAGTTGGGAGAGGTAATTGTCTTTGGTTATTGCCAAGAACCTGTTTCCTTTATGAGATATACAAGTTTTAGTTTCCCAGTCTATATCTGGGTAGTTGAAGTCCCCCATAATAACCACCTCATTATGATTTGCCGCCTCGTCTATCTCGTTTAGTAGTAGATTTTCTGTGGACTCTGGTATATTAGGTGGTTTATAGTAAACTCCTATTAGTAATTTATTATTGTTTTTAGCGCCATGTATCTCTACCCACAGTGACTCCACATGTTCATGTCCCTCACTTATATCTTCCCGGAGTGTGGGCTTTAGACAGGACTTTACATAAAGGCATACCCCTCCCCCTCTCCGGTTTTGACGATCCTTTCTAAACAGGCTGTAACCCTTTACATTAACTGCCCAGTCATAGCTATCATCCAGCCATGTCTCAGTTATTCCCACTATGTCATAGTCCTCCTCACACATCACTAATTCCAGTTCCCCAGTTTTATTAGTCAGGCTTCTGGCATTAGTATACATACATTTGAGAGGTTTATGTATATTTTTTACTCTACACCTTTCCTTCTGAACTGTTCTAGTCCCTCCTTCCATTCCTCCCTCTGTCTAACTACCTTGCCCCCGGTCTCTGTCTGCACTATCTTCCCATTCTATAACATAATTACCCTCCCCCCCAGTCCCTAGTTTAAACACTCCTCCAACCTTCTAGCCATCTTCTTCCCCAACACAGCTGCCCCTTCCCCATTGAGGTGCAGCCCGTCTCTACGATAGAGCTTGTAGCCGATAGAGAAGTCGGCCCAGTTCTCCAGGAACCCAAACCCCTCCTTCCTACACCAGTTCTTGAGCCACTTGTTAATTTCCCTAATCTCCCGCTGCCTCTCTTGTGTGGCCCGTGGTACAGGTAGTATTTCGGAAAATACTACCTTTGAGGTCCTTGCCCTCAGCTTTTGACCTAAATCCCTGAAATCATTTTTAAGGACTCTCCACCTACCCCTAACTTTGTCATTGGTTCCGATATGGACCATGACCACTGGATCTTCTCCAGCCCCTCCCAGTAATCTGTCAACCCGATCCGCGATGTGTCGAACTCTAGCACCAGGAAGACAGCACACTGTTCGGCGAACACGGTCTTTGTGACAGATTTCCCTATCTGTTCCCCTAATAATTGAGTCTCCCATTGAGAATCTGTGGCAAGACTTGAAAACTGCTGTTCACAGACGCTCTCCCTCCAATCTGACTGCACATGAGCTATTTTGCAAAAAAGAATGGGTAAAAATTACAACTTCTGGATGTGCAAAGCTGGTAAATAGGGGGGGGGGGGTGAATACAAATGCACACCACACTTTTCAGATTTTTTTTAATTAAAAAGTTGGAAAACCATGTATCATTTTCTTTTCACACACACTTGCTACTTTGTTCTGGTCTGTCATATAAAATACGAATAAAGTACATTTACGTTTGTGGGTATACTGTGAAAAATAATACCAGACAGCCTGTCTCACTCATCATTTTCTACACCTGTTTTTGGCATAGAAAATGACCTAAATCTACGCCAGCAAGGGAGCTGGTGTAGATTTAAGCAAGTCACGCTGCCACAGTTATGTGAAGTCCGGCGCCTGTACATAATTTAGGCACATCAAGCGCCAGCGGACACGGACTAAGACCAGCGTCTAAATCATAGACCTACAGGAATATAGTTTTTAACCTATCACCACCTAAAACCATCCTTGACCACCGTGGATAATAAATCCTATCAACACTAACTCCATAATTACCACCAGAGGAACCAGATACTACCCTCAAAACCACACTAAGATCAAGAGGAATGTTATAGGAATACCAACTAACCTCTAAACTGTCATACAGTTTGTAAAAAAGTAAGACGTAGTACATGTAGAAAGTTGGCAATATAAGAATAATCAAGGCCATTTTGCCATCTCCATGGTGGGTATCAAGGTGTTTGGAATCCACTTCTTTAGTAGATGTTTTCATACTATCTTTCAGCCTACTACTACATTTGCCACTTTGGTTTTTTCAGCCATTTCAAATAATCTATTTTCAATAAGTTTTCTTACACTTGATTGAATTACCCAGCTTTACGCATTTTGCAGAATTTACTGTGGTGTTAGGTTTTGGGCTACTGAAAGGAAAAAGATTGGTAGACATCAATAAACATTGAATCAAAGGAAAAAGAAAATTGACTTTAACATGTATTATTAAAGTAAGATTTAATATTTTAAAAACAAAACAGCAGTTTGACGTTTGCATATTGAACTCCAACCACAAGGACGCCAGCGCCAGGACCGATCCAAAAAAGTGCATAGCAAATGGAAAAAAATATCACAGAAATCAATTGACATTTGTTTTGCTGAAAAATGATATAAAAACTTGCTAAATCTTTTCATTAGTTACTTTCTTCTGGGAACTCTTTCATAATCTCAGATTGTATAAGAGGCATTAGCATATTAATAAGAGGTTGTAAAAACTTCCCTTTTCGTGGATGAAAGCAATAACAATAAGCATTAGGACCAGCCTAATTTTAGCAGTTAGGTTTAGATAAATTCTTGCAGATGGATTTATTTTTGGCCATGTGTGTGCGAGAGACTGTGGGAGAGATTCATCATCTCCTTGCACCTGATTTCTCATGTAAAAAAAGACAAAGACCTCGTATTTGCACCTTTTTACAAGGCATTGCGACCAAATATTGTACAGGTGTGGTACATTTATTTATAAATAAGGACATTTTGAAACATGTTTTTGAAAAATTTCACAATTGGATACAGTCTGCAGAAAAAATATCCACTGACTGGCAGTGACCGCAAAAATACATCCAGTTAGGTTTGGCTTGCTTATTATTAGTGATAAGCGAATCGACTTCGGATGAAACATCCGAAGTCGATTTTCATAAAACTTTGGTCCAATACTGTACGGAGTGAGAGCTCCGTACATTATTAGAATGTATTGACAGATGAGCCAAAGTTATTACTTCGCAAAGTCTCGCGTGACTTCGCGTAATAATTTCATAGATACATTTTTACTGTACTTATTATTAATTGAAGAAACTTTGCAACAGGTTTTTTGGAAAATGTGCAATTGAACACAGCCTGAAGCAAAAATATATGATTAAAGTGATGCAGCAAAACTGAAAAACTTGACCAGACATTGCAACAGCTTTTTTTTTTTAAATGTGCAGTTGGACAGTGTCCAGTGCAACAACAATGCTTATAAAATCAGCGGCCAGTACATATACTTTTTTTAGATGAAAATTGGCTGCTACCTGGCCCCTGCACTTTAGAAAAAAATCGAGTACTGTATCTATAAATATCAAGCACAGGATTGTCAATGGCTGGCAAACCAAATCAGCCTTGTCCTATTCCTAACTAAAACATCTCTCTCTATCCTTTAATTAAATCAAACTAAATCCCTCAGTCTTTCCCTATAAGAACCTGACCTTGCTCTATTAGTTGTATGTCTAAAGATAAGTGTCTTTGCTTTATGTGTGGCAGAAAGGTCCTGCATCATCAATGTCTAAGCTCATAATGGCATAATATGACACATCTAGTATATCGTTCCTCCTGATTGGCTGAGGCATTATGGGCTAGCCTGCCAGACTGGGCCCTGCCCAGAATAATTACTCCTGATCTGCTGTGCACATGACTGTGATATGTAAATTGGTGGACACCGCTAAGCATAATTTGTACAAACTGAATCTCAAAAACTTCTAGTTCATTTGAAAGACAAATTTTTAGACAAATTCTATTCTTTTCTAATCTAATCGATTCACTTATCTGTAGACAGCACTATTAGTAAAATATATATATATATACGAAAATATGATGGGATAACGCACCGTGTCGGTGTGGTAATAATTAGTGTTGAGCAAAGTGAAGCATTCCAAGCTGAATTCTGTCCGAAGCGTAGGAAAACTTTGATTCTAAATGAATCCGAATTTCCTTGCGCTTTGTGGTAACTAATCAGTTAACTAGAGATGAGCGAATCGAAGTTGACTAAGTGGAAGTCAATCTGAATTTCAGGAAAAATTCAATTTGCACCGAATCCGAATTTCCTCACGCTTCATGGTAACGAATCACATTTTTTCCTAAAATGGCTGCTGCACGTGTTAGGACATGGAGCAAAGAACTCTGGGAACGAGGGATCACCCACAATGCCATACATGGAGCCAATCAGCAGCCAGCCAGCCCCTGTGATGTCACAGCCCCATAAATAGCCTCAGCCATCTTGTATTGAGCCATTTTCCCTTTGTACTTAGTGCAGGGAGAGACGTCAGCAGGGGCTAGGGACAGTGCTAGGAAAGACTTTAAAACCTTTTTTTTGGCTGAATAGAAGTTCAGGGAAAGATCATTAGAAGTTTAGAGAAAGGATAGGGATGAATTATTCCACACTATAAAAGGAGAACTGGGTCCAATAGGGGAGTGTACAGCCTAGGTAATAGGAGCTATTCTAGTACACCTTTCTGCACTGACTGGGGATCCAAATTGCCATTATACTGCTGCTTTTAGGTTTGCAATAGATGATACCTCTGTAATTCCAGCAAACCTTGCTTGTTATTGGGGTTCAAATGCTTTGTGGTAAAGCCTGTGACGAATACCTGAACTCGTGGCCTCAAGCTCACAAGGTACGGTTTAGTCACTGGTTTCCAAGACATGACGTTACACCCTCCCTGGGAGCACGTAAGGTCAGCTTGATACAGTTTACAAAGATGCCTCCTGTCCATGCGGGCACAGTGAGGCAAGGGGGATGAGCGACGGTGGGCCTCGCGGCCTCCGGCGTAACTCCACACTCGCTCACAACCCTGACAAGCTGAGAGAGCCTTTTCACTGCCCCAGTGAAACAGAGCTTCCTCAGCCTGGTAGACTGCCACCAGTTCTTCATTTAATAGCCCGCTAACGGGATTATATAGGGTGAGAAACCAACATGCAGTAGTGTATAACTAGGCCGAAACACGGACGTTAGAATTCGTGATCAAGATGCAAAGACAGCACAAGATTAAATTATATATTTAATTGCCTTACGGACACACTAGACAATACATGATATACACAGAGAATATATACAGTGGTCGGATGTGCAAATACAGGTGGTATGTTACAACAGAGTTAAACAGTAGGGATGAGCGAACCCGAACTGTATAGTTCGGGTTCGTACCGAATTTTGGGGTGTCCGTGACACGGACCCGAACCCGGACATTTTCGTAAAAGTCCGGGTTCGGGTTCGGTGTTCGTCGCTTTCTTGGCGCTTTTTGAAAGGCTGCAAAGCAGCCAATCAACAAGCGTCATACTACTTGCCACAAGAGGCCATCACAGCCATGCCTACTATTGGCATGGCTGTGATTGGCCAGAGCACCATGTGACCCAGCCTCTATTTAAGCTGGAGTCACATAGCGCCGCCCGTCACTCTGCTCTGATTAGCGTAGGGAGAGGTTGCAGCTGCGACAGGAGGGCGAGATTAGGCTGATTAACTCCTCCAAAAGACTCCATCCAATGATCGATCTGCAGCTGTGGATGATTGAACTGCTGCTATTGAATTGCTCACTGTTTTTAGGCTGCCCAGAGCGTTTTTCAGTCACTTTTTTCTGGGGTGATCGGCGGCCATTTTGTGTCTTGTGTTGCGCCAGCACAAGCTGCCACCAAGTGCATTTAACCCTCAATGGTGTGGTTGTTTTTTGGCTAAATCCTACATCAGGGTGAAGCTGTCACACCAAGTGCATTTAACCAGCAACAGTCTGTTTATTTTTTGGCCATATACTACATCAGGGGCAAGCTGTCACCAAGTGCATTTAACCCTCAATGGTGTGGTTGTTTTTTGGCTAAATCCTACATCAGGGTGAAGCTGTCACACCAAGTGCATTTAACCAGCAATAGTCTGTTTATTTTTTGGCCATATACTAAATCAGGGGCAAGCTGCGCCTGTCACCAAGTGCATTTAACCCTCAGTAGTGTGGTTGGTCAAGCTGTCACACCAAGTGCATTTAACCAGCAATAGTGTGGTTATTTTTTGGCCATATCCCAGTCTAATTCTGTCAGTAAACGTATACCTGTCACCCAGCGCCTAAATACTAGGCCTCAAATTTATATCCAGCTAAATCTGTCGTTACTGCTGGGTGTTCTGGGTTGAAATACAATTCCCAATTTAGCAATTTCCTAATTTAGTGGTTTCTGCTGTATCAGAGCTATTTGAAATCTATCCCTAAAAGGGTATATAATATTCAAGGTGCACATAGGGTCATTCTGAATAACTTCACACACACGCTACTGTGCATTTCCAAGTCTAATTCTGTCAGTAAACCTATACCTGTCACCCAGCGCCTAAATACTAGGCCTCAAATTTATATCCAGCTAAATCTGTCGTTACTGCTGTACTGTTGTGGCTGGGCAAGTTATTTAGTGTCCGACAAAGCACATTTTTTGTTCTGGGTTGAAATACAATTCCCAATTTAGCAATTTCCTAATTTAGTGGTTTCTGCTGTATCAGAGCTATTTGAAATCTATCCCTAAAAGGGTATATAATATTCAAGGTGCACATAGGGTCATTCTGAATAACTTCACACACACGCTACTGTGCATTTCCAAGTCTAATTCTGTCAGTAAACCTATACCTGTCACCCAGCGCCTAAATAATAGGCCTCAAATTTATATCCAGCTAAATCTGTCGTTACTGCTGTACTGTTGTGGCTGGGCAAGTTATTTAGTGTCCGTCAAAGCACATTTTTTGTTCTGGGTTGAAATACAATTCCCAATTTAGCAATTTCCTAATTTAGTGGTTTCTGCTGTATCAGAGCTATTTGAAATCTATCCCTAAAAGGGTATATAATATTCAAGGTGCACATAGGGTCATTCTGAATAACTTCACACACACGCTACTGTGCATTTCCAAGTCTAATTCTGTCAGTAAACCTATACCTGTCACCCAGCGCCTAAATACTAGGCCTCAAATTTATATCCAGCTTAATCTGTCGTTACTGCTGTACTGTTGTGGCTGGGCAAGTTATTTAGTGTCCGTCAAAGCACATTTTTTGTTCTGGGTTGAAATACAATTCCCAATTTAGCAATTTCCTAATTTAGTGGTTTCTGCTGTATCAGAGCTATTTGAAATCTATCACTAAAAGGGTATATAATATTCAAGGTGCACATAGGGTCATTCTGAATAACTTCACACACACGCTACTGTGCATTTCCAAGTCTAATTCTGTCAGTAAACCTATACCTGTCACCCAGCGCCTAAATACTAGGCCTCAAATTTATATCCAGCTAAATCTGTCGTTACTGCTGTACTGTTGTGGCTGGGCAAGTTATTTAGTGTCCGTCAAAGCACATTTTTTGTTCTGGGTTAAAATACAATTCCCAATTTAGCAATTTCCTAATTTAGTGGTTTCTGCTGTATCAGAGCTATTTGAAATCTATCCCTAAAAGGGTATATAATATTCAAGGTGCAGATAGGGTCATTCTGAATTACTTCACACACACGCTACTGTGCATTTCCAAGTCTAATTCTGTCAGTAAACCTATACCTGTCACCCAGCGCCTAAATACTAGGCCTCAAATTTATATCCAGCTAAATCTGTCGTTACTGCTGTACTGTTGTGGCTGGGCAAGTTATTTAGTGTCCGTCAAAGCACATTTTTTGTTCTGGGTTGAAATACAATTCCCAATTTATCAATTTCCTAATTTAGTGGTTTCTGCTGTATCAGAGCTATTTGAAATCTATCCCTAAAAGGGTATATAATATTCAAGGTGCACATAGGGTCATTCTGAATAACTTCACACACTTGCTACTGTGCATTTCCAAGTCTAATTCTGTCAGTAAACCTATACCTGTCACCCAGCGCCTAAATACTAGGCCTCAAATTTATATCCAGCTAAATCTGTCGTTACTGCTGTACTGTTGTGGCTGGGCAAGTTATTTAGTGTCCGTCAAAGCACATTTTTTGTTCTGGGTTGAAATACAATTCCCAATTTAGCAATTTCCCAATTTAGTGGTTTCTGCTGTATCAGAGCTATTTGAAATCTATCCCTAAAAGGGTATATAATATTCAAGGTGCACATAGGGTCATTCTGAATAACTTCACACACACGCTACTGTGCATTTCCAAGTCTAATTCTGTCAGTAAACCTATACCTGTCACCCAGCGCCTAAATAATAGGCCTCAAATTTATATCCAGCTAAATCTGTCGTTACTGCTGTACTGTTGTGGCTGGGCAAGTTATTTAGTGTCCGTCAAAGCACATTTTTTGTTCTGGGTTGAAATACAATTCCCAATTTAGCAATTTCCTAATTTAGTGGTTTCTGCTGTATCAGGCCTACTTTAAATACATCCCTAAAAGGGTATATAATATTCAAGGTGCACATAGGGTCATTCTGAATAACTTCACACACACGCTACTGTGCATTTCCAAGTCTAATTCTGTCAGTAAACCTATACCTGTCACCCAGCGCCTAAATACTAGGCCTCAAATTTATATCCAGCTAAATCTGTCGTTACTGCTGTACTGTTGTGGCTGGGCAAGTTATTTAGTGTCCGTCAAAGCACATTTTTTGTTCTGGGTTGAAATACAATTCCCAATTTAGCAATTTCCTAATTTAGTGGTTTCTGCTGTATCAGGCCTACTTTAAATACATCCCTAAAAGGGTATATAATATTCAAGGTGCACATAGGGTCATTCTGAATAACTTCACACACACGCTACTGTGCATTTCCAAGTCTAATTCTGTCAACCTATACCTGTCACCCAGCGCCTAAATACTAGGCCTCAAATTTATATCCAGCTAAATCTGTGGTTACTGCTGTGCCTGTATTAGTGTAATACGGTACCTAAATAGATAGCCAGATAGTGTTAGTTGTCTTTAAAAAAAGGCCTGAATTTGAATTCAATACATTGGGTCAAATAATATTTTTGTTGTTGTGGTGAACGATAACAATGAGGAAAACATCTAGTAAAGGACGCGGACGCGGACATGGTCGTGGTGGTGTTAGTGGACCCTCTGGTGCTGGGAGAGGACGTGGCCGTTCTGCCACAGCCACACGTCCTAGTGTACCAACTACCTCAGTTCCCAGTAGCCGCCAGAATTTACAGCGATATTTGGTGGGGCCCAATGCCGTTCTAAGGATGGTAAGGCCTGAGCAGGTACAGGCATTAGTCAATTGGGAACAGACAGTGGATCCAGCACGTTCACATTATCTCCCACCAAGTCTTCTGCAGAAAGCGCACAGATGGCGCCTGAAAACCAAGCCCATCAGTCTGTCACATCACCCCCATGCATACCAGGGAAACTGTCTGAGCCTCAAGTTATGCAGCAGTCTCTTATGCTGTTTGAAGACTCCGCTGGCAGGGTTTCCCAAGGGCATCCACCCAGCCCTTCCCCAGCAGTGAAAGACATAGAATGCACTGACGCACAACCACTTATGTTTCCTGATTATTAGAACATGGGAATACCACCTCAGCATGTCTCTGATGATGACGAAACACAGGTGCCAACTGCTGCGTCTTTCTGCAGTGTGCAGACTGAACAGGAGGTCAGGGATCAAGACTGGGTGGAAGACGATGCAGGGGACGATGAGGTCCTAGACCCCACATGGAGTGAAGGTCGTGCCACTGACTTTCACAGTTCGGAGGAAGAGGCAGTGGTGAGACCGAGCCAACAGCGTAGCAAAAGAGGGAGCAGTGGGCAAAAGCAGAACACCCGCCGCCAAGAGACTCCGCCTGCTACTGACCGCCGCCATCTGGGACCGAGCACCCCAAAGGCAGCTTCAAGGAGTTCCCTGGCATGGCACTTCTTCAAACAATGTGCTGACGACAAGACCCGAGTGGTTTGCACGCTGTGCCATCAGAGCCTGAAGCGAGGCATTAACGTTCTGAACCTGAGCACAACCTGCATGACCAGGCACCTGCATGCAAAGCATGAACTGCAGTGGAGTAAACACCTTAAAAACAAGGAAGTCACTCAGGCTCCCCCTGCTACCTCTTCTGCTGCTGCCGCCTCGGCCTCTTCTGCTGCTGCCGCCTCGGCCTCTTCCTCCGCCTCTGGAGGAACGTTGGCACCTGCCGCCCAGCAAACAGGGGATGTACCACCAACACCACCACCTCCGTCATCAAGCATCTCAACCATGTCACACGGCAGCGTTCAGCTCTCCATCTCACAAACATTTGAGAGAAAGCGTAAATTCCCACCTAGCCACCCTCGATCCCTGGCCCTGAATGCCAGCATTTCTAAACTACTGGCCTATGAAATGCTGTCATTTAGGCTGGTGGACACAGACAGCTTCAAACAGCTCATGTCGCTTGCTGTCCCACAGTATGTTGTTCCTCGCCGGCACTACTTCTCCAAGAGAGCCGTGCCTTCCCTGCACAACCAAGTATCCGATAAAATCAAGTGTGCACTGCGCAACGCCATCTGTGGCAAGGTCCACCTAACCACAGATACGTGGACCAGTAAGCACGGCCAGGGACGCTATATCTTCCTAACTGCATACTGGGTAAATGTAGTGGAAGCTGGGCCCCAGGCGGAGAGCTGTTTGGCGCACGTCCTTCCGCCGCCAAGGATCGCAAGGCAACATTCTTTGCCTCCTGTTGCCACCTCCTCCTTCTCGGCTTCCTCCTCCTCTTCTTCCACCTGCTCATCCAGTCAGCCACACACCTTCACCACCAACTTCAGCACAGCCCGGGGTAAACGTCAGCAGGCCATTCTGAAACTCATATGTTTGGGGGACAGGCCCCACACCGCACAGGAGTTGTGGCGGGGTATAGAACAACAGACCGACGAGTGGTTGCTGCCGGTGAGCCTCAAGCCCGGCCTGGTGGTGTGTGATAATGGGCGAAATCTCGTTGCAGCTCTGGGACTAGCCGGTTTGACGCACATCCCTTGCTTGGCGCATGTGCTGAATTTGGTGGTGCAGAAGTTCATTCACAACTACCCCGACATGTCAGAGCTGCTGCATAAAGTGCGGGCCGTCTGTTCGCGCTTCCGGCGTTCACATCCTGCCGCTGCTCGCCTGTCTGCGCTACAGTGTAACTTCGGCCTTCCCGCTCACCGCCTCATATGCGACGTGCCCACCAGGTGGAACTCCACCTTGCACATGCTGGACAGACTGTGCGAGCAGCAGCAGGCCATAGTGGAGTTTCAGCTGCAGCACGCACGGGTCAGTCGCACTACGGAACAGCACCACTTCACCACCAATGACTGGGCCTCCATGCGAGACCTGTGTGCCCTGTTGCGCTGTTTCGAGTACTCCACCAACATGGCCAGTGGCGATGACGCCGTTATCAGCGTTACAATACCACTTCTATGTCTCCTTGAGAAAACACTTAGGGCGATGATGGAAGAGGAGGTGGCCCAGGAGGAGGAGGAGGAGGAGGAGGAAGAGGGGTCATTTTTAGCACTTTCAGGCCAGTCTCTTCGAAGTGACTGAGAGGGAGGTTTTTTGCAACAGCAGAGGCCAGGTACAAATGTGGCCAGCCAGGGCCCACTACTGGAGGACGAGGAGGACGAGGATGAGGAGGAGGTGGAGGAGGATGAGGATGAAGCATGGTCACAGCGGGGTGGCCCCCAACGCAGCTCGGGCCCATCTCTGGTGCATGGCTGGGGGGAAAGGCAGGACGATGACGATACGCCTCCCACAGAGGACAGCTTGTCCTTACCCCTGGGCAGCCTGACACACATGAGTGACTACATGCTGCAGTGCCTGCGCAACGACAGCAGAGTTGCCCACATTTTAACGTGTGCGGACTACTGGGTTGCCACCCTGCTGGATCCACGCTACAAAGACAATGTGCCCACCTTACTTCCTGCACTGGAGCGTGATAGGAAGATGCGCGAGTACAAGCGCACGTTGGTAGACGCGCTACTGAGAGCATTCCCAAATGTCACAGGGGAACAAGTGGAAGCCCAAGGCCAAGGCAGAGGAGGAGCAAGAGGTCGCCAAGGCAGCTGTGTCACGGCCAGCTCCTCTGAGGGCAGGGTTAGCATGTCAGAGATGTGGAAAAGTTTTGTCAACACGCCACAGCTAACTGCACCACCACCTGATACGCAACGTGTTAGCAGGAGGCAACATTTCACTAAAATGGTGGAACAGTACGTGTGCACACCCCTCCACGTACTGACTGATGGTTCGGCCCCATTCAACTTCTGGGTCTCTAAATTGTCCACGTGGCCAGAGCTAGCCTTTTATGCCTTGGAGGTGCTGGCCTGCCCGGCGGCCAGCGTTTTGTCTGAACGTGTATTCAGCACGGCAGGGGGCGTCATTACAGACAAACGCAGCCGCCTGTCTACAGCCAATGTGGACAAGCTGACGTTCATAAAAATGAACCAGGCATGGATCCCACAGGACCTGTCCATCCCTTGTGCAGATTAGACATTAACTACCTCCCCTTAACCATATATTATTGGACTCCAGGGCACTTCCTCATTCAATCCTATTTTTATTTTCATTTTACCATTATATTGCGAGGCTACCCAAAGTTGAATGAACCTCTCCTCTGTCTGGGTGCCGGGGCCTAAATATATGCCAATGGACTGTTCCAATGTTGGGTGACGTGAAGCCTGATTCTCTGCTATGACATCCAGACTAATTCTCTGCTGACATGAAGCCAGATTCTCTGTTACGGGACCTCTCTCCTCTGCCTGGGCGCTGGGCCTAAATATATGACAATGGACTGTTGCAGTGGTGGCTGACGTGAAGCCTGATTCTCTGCTATGACATGCAGACTGATTCTCTGCTGACATGAAGCCAGATTCTCTGTTACGGGCCCTCTCTCCTCTGCCTGGGTGCCTGGGCTTAAATATATGCCAATGGACTGTTCCAATGTTGGGTGACGTGAAGCCTGATTCTCTGCTATGACATGCAGACTGATTCTCTGCTGACATGAAGACAGATTCTCTGTTACGGGACCTCTCTCCTCTGCCTGGGTGCTGGGCCTAAATATATGCCAATGGACTGTTGCAGTGGTGGCTGACGTGAAGCCTGATTCTCTGCTATGATATGCAGACTGATTCTCTGCTGACATGAAGACAGATTCTCTGTTACGGGACCTCTCTCCTCTGCCTGGGTGCTGGGCCTAAATATATGCCAATGGACTGTTGCAGTGGTGGCTGACGTGAAGCCTGATTCTCTGCTATGACATGCAGACTGATTCTCTGCTGACATGAAGCCAGATCCTCTGTTACGGGACCTCTCTCCTCTGCCTGGGTGCTGGGCCTAAATATATGCCAATGGACTGTTGCAGTGGTGGCTGACGTGAAGCCTGATTCTCTGCTATGACATGCAGACTGATTCTCTGCTGACATGAAGCCAGATCCTCTGTTACGGGACCTCTCTCCTCTGCCTGGGTGCTGGGCCTAAATATATGCCAATGGACTGTTGCAGTGGTGGCTGACGTGAAGCCTGATTCTCTGCTATTACATGCAGACTGATTCTCTGCTGACATGAAGACAGATTCTCTGTTACGGGACCTCTCTCCTCTGCCTGTGTGCTGGGCCTAAATATATGCCAATGGACTGTTGCAGTGGTGGCTGACGTGAAGCCTGATTCTCTGCTATGACATGCAGACTGATTCTCTGCTGACATGAAGCCAGATCCTCTGTTACGGGACCTCTCTCCTCTGCCTGGGTGCTGGGCCTAAATATATGCTAATGGACTGTTGCAGTGGTGGCTGATGTGAAGCCTGATTCTCTGCTATGACATGCAGACTGATTCTCTGCTGACATGAAGCCAGATCCTCTGTTACGGGACCTCTCTCCTCTGCCTGGGTGCTGGGCCTAAATATATGACAATGGACTGTTGCACTGGTGGCTGACGTGAAGCCTGATTCTCTGCTATGACATGCAGACTGATTCTCTGCTGACATGAAGACAGATTCTCTGTTACAGGACCTCTCTCCTCTGCCTGGGTGCCGGGGCCTAAATATCTGACAATGGACTGTTGCAGTGGTGGCTGACATGAAGCCAGGTCCTCTGTTACGGGATCTCTCTCCTCTGCCTGGGTGCCTGGGCTTAAATATATGCCAATGGACTGTTCCAATGTTGGGTGACGTGAAGCCTGATTCTCTGCTATGACATGCAGACTGATTCTCTGCTGACATGAAGCCAGATTCTCTGTGACGGGACCTCTCTCCTCTGCCTGGGTGCTGGGCCTAAATATATGCCAATGGACTGTTGCAGTGGTGGCTGACGTGAAGCCTGATTCTCTGCTATGACATGCAGACTAATTCTCTGCTGACATGAAGACAGATTCTCTGTTACGGGACCTCTCTCCTCTGCCTGGGTGCTGGGCCTAAATATATGCCAATGGACTGTTGCAGTGGTGGCTGACGTGAAGCCTGATTCTCTGCTATGACATGCAGACTGATTCTCTGCTGACATGAAGACAGATTCTCTGTTACGGGACCTCTCTCCTCTGCCTGGGTGCTGGGCCTAAATATATGCCAATGGACTGTTGCAGTGGTGGCTGACGTGAAGCCTGATTCTCTGCTTGACATGCAGACTGATTCTCTGCTGACATGAAGACAGATTCTCTGTTACGGGACCTCTCTCCCCTGCCTGGGTGCTGGGCCTAAATATATGCCAATGGACTGTTGCACTGGTGGCTGACGTGAAGCCTGATTCTCTGCTATGACATGCAGACTGATTCTCTGCTGACATGAAGCCAGATCCTCTGTTACGGGACCTCTCTCCTCTGCCTGTGTGCTGGGCCTAAATATATGACAATGGACTGTTGCAGTGGTGGCTGACGTGAAGCCTGATTCTCTGCTATGACATGCAGACTGATTCTCTGCTGACATGAAGCCAGATCCTCTGTTACGGGACCTCTCTCCTCTGCCTGTGTGCTGGGCCTAAATATATGACAATGGACTGTTGCAGTGGTGGCTGACGTGAAGCCTGATTCTCTGCTATGATATGCAGACTGATTCTTTGCTGACATGAAGACAGATTCTCTGTTACGGGACCTCTCTCCTCTGCCTGGGTGCTGGGCCTAAATATATGACAATGGACTGTTGCAGTGGTGGCTGACGTGAAGCCTTATTCTCTGCTATGACATGCAGACTGATTCTCTGCTGACATGAAGCCAGATTCTCTGTTACGGGACCTCTCTCCTCTGCCTGGGTGCCGGGGCCTAAATATCTGAGAATGGACTGTTCCAGTGGTGGGTGACGTGAAGCCAGATTCTCTGCTATGGGACCTCTCTCCAATTGATATTGGTTAATTTTTATTTATTTTATTTTTATTTTTATTCATTTCCCTATCCACATTTGTTTGCATGGGATTTACCTACATGTTGCTGCCTTTTGCAGCCCTCTAGCCCTTTCCTGGGCTGTTTTACAGCCTTTTTAGTGCCGAAAAGTTCGGGTCCCTATTGACTTCAATGGGGTTCGGGTTCGGGACGAAGTTCGGATCGGGTTCGGATCCCGAACCCGAACATTTCCGGGAAGTTCGGCCGAACTTCTCGAACCCGAACATCCAGGTGTCCGCTCAACTCTATTAAACAGAGCAAGGGTCAGTTACCAGATGGATGAGTAGTCCTTTGGGTTGTTATGATTTCTAGGTTGCTGTAATGGTTGGCTGTAGTCACATGGGGGCAGTGATGTCAGCAGTTTGTCCACGGTCCCTCCAAACACAGTACTCAATGTGACCCCCTTCAGAGAAAGATGGCCTCTTGCCTGCATACACCTTTTCATCTGTAGTAGGCCACTTCTCTCCCTGGTACTCCTCCTTTCTTGTCCTGGTAGCCAAAGACCCACAAAACTCATTAGGGCCCATAGCTCCAGACTGGAAGGTCACAGGGAGATGGTCCTGGGACCAACGGGTCCGCTGCCTGGGTTACGGCTAAAGGTGGAGACCAAACATGGCACCGTTATTAGGTTTCTGCTGGGAGATTTCTGTATCTCCCCTTTCTGGCATTCTACCACCAAACTACAACCAGGGGCAGGTCCGTCTGGGCCCCTGTGTAGCAGTTATATAACTAGTTTATGCCTGTGACAGACGGCAATTCATAATTCCTTATGAACCCCTGGTTCCATGAATTCTGATGGATTTTGACTGATCTGGTTAATAGCTGCGACCCCTTAAAGGGGGGTTTTCCTGTAGGATTAGTTGGCCTCCGTGCTGGCTGAGTGAGGTGGGAATTTGTACACATGTGGCCAGCATGAAGCCAGGACCCCTGCAGAGTTTACCCCCTCTGCTATCTGACAGCAGATGGCTGGAATTAGATCATGGCTGGCATTAGATCATAATTCCACATTCCTCACACAGCCATTAACAGGGTGTATTACTAGGAAATATTTGTACGTCTTATAAGGGTACTTTCACACTTGCAGCAGGACGGATCCGACAGGCTGTTCACCCTATCATATCTGTCCTTCCGCTATTTCGCCATGCCGCCGGACCGCCGCTCCGTCCCCATTGACTATAATAGGGACCGGGTGGAGCTCCGGCGCAGCACGGCAGTTCGCGTCGGATCCGTCCTGCCGCAAGTGTGAAAGTAGCCTTAGCCGTTCAGTGGTGCAGTTATATGTTCTAAAGCATTTTTTTTGGGTGTATTAGTGGAAAAAAAATAAAGGCTTATTAGCCGTTGTGCGATGAAGTGACAAAATGACAGCCTTTTTTGGGGTGGAAAAAAACTCTTATTAGCTGTTCAGCAGTGTAGTTATATGTTTAAAAGCCTTTTTTGTGGTGTATTAGTGGTAAAAAGGGCTTATTTGCCATTGTGCAGTAAAGTGACAAAATTACAGCCTTTGTTATGGTGTATTAGTGGGGAAAAAAAGTGTTATTTGCCGTTCAGTGGTGCAGTTATATGTTCTGATTCTGAAGCCTTTTTTCTGTGTATTAGTGGAAAAAATGGGCCTATTAGCCTTTGTGCGGTGAAGTGACAAAATTACAGCCTTTATTGGGGTGTATTAGTGGAAAAAAAAGTTTTATTAGCTGTTGTGCGTTGAAGTGACAAAATTACAGCCTTTTTTGGTGTGTATTAGTGGAAAAAAAGGTCTTATTAGCCATTGTGCGGTAAAGTGACAAAATTACAGCCTTTTTTGGGGTGTATTAGTGGAAAAATAAAGTCTTATTTTCCGTTTAGTGGTGCAGTTATATGTTTTAAAGCCTTTTTTGTGGTGTATTGGTGGGAAAAAAAGTCTTGTTAGCTGTTCAGCAGTGTAGTTATATGTTTAAAAGCCTTTTTTGTGGTGTATTAGTGGGAAAAAGGGCTTATTTGCCATTGTGCAGTAAAGTGACAAAATTACAGCCTTTGTTATGGTGTATTAGTGGGGAAAAAAAGTGTTATTTGCCGTTCAGTGGTGCAGTTATATGTTCTGATTCTGAAGCCTTTTTTCTGTGTATTAGTGGAAAAAATGTGCCTATTAGCCTTTGTGCGGTGAAGTGACAAAATTACAGCCTTTATTGGGGTGTATTAGTGGAAAAAAAAGTTTTATTAGCTGTTGTGCGGTGAAGTGACAAAATTACAGCCTTTTTTGGTGTGTATTAGTGGAAAAAAAGGTCTTATTAGCCATTGTGCGGTAAAGTGACAAAATTACAGCCTTTTTTGGGGTGTATTAGTGGAAAAATAAAGTCTTATTTGCCGTTTAGTGGTGCAGTTATATGTTTTAAAGCCTTTTTTGTGGTGTATTGGTGGGAAAAAAAGTCTTGTTAGCCGTTGTGCAGTGAAGTGACAAAATTACAGCCTTTTTGGGGGCGTAAAAATTTCATTTTTATTTATTTATTTGATCTAACAGTATGTCAAACAGAGAAGTAAAAGGCCTTGGACAGGGGAGGGGCAGAATACTAAATGTTTATGGCGCAGGCACAGGTCACAGAAGCACAGCAGAGTAAGGGGGCGTGGCAGCAGGGGTCACTTCGAGAGCCCTGAGCTCCTGGTGTCATCTAGCGGTCCTGTCTTGACCAGCAACCCAGCGGTGCTTGAATGGTTGACTCGGTCATCCACTTCGTCCCAGGTGACATAAGACACTCCTAGCCAAGAGTCGGTGGATTCGTCAGACACAACCCTTAGTTGGCATGGCTCGGGAGAAGGCCCTGTGCACTCACCTATCCTCAACCTGCCTTTGTCCTTTTCTGTTCCCTCAGCCAGACAAGTATTATATGCTGTGGGCTCAGCTCCACTATACAGCAATGACGAGCTACTAGAGGACAGTCAGCAGCTACTTCCCAGCCGATATCTGGAGGAGACATCTGCTGCTTCCTCCTGTAGGCTGGCAAGTAGTGATGAGGAAAGTGGCGTGGGAGAGCTGGTGTTGCGAGCGATCAGGCTCCTGGCTCAGAGACTGTTGAGGAGGACATCAGTGACGTGCAGACAGTACTCGATGATGATGTAGCAGATCGCGATTGGGAGCCGAGTGACGAAGGGGCTTTATCATCATTGGGAGAAGAGGGTGGCAGCTTGCACGTGAGGCAGCGGCGGAGCCAGCAAGTCGATAGCCTTGCCGGGAGTCAGCAGGGTGGCAGCAGTGGACGGTCGGGAGCCAAACGTGCCTGGGTAGACCACACGCTTCACAGAAGCCTACCTGCCTAGAAAGTAGTGTTGCAGGGGTTCACGGAGGCAGCGGTGGTAGCAGTCAGTCAGTGCAGAGTGTTAGGGGGAAAATCACCTACTCAGCTGTGTGGCAGTTTTTTGTTAAGCCGTCTGGAAGAGGTGAACATGGCCATTTGCCGAATCTGTGAGCAGAAGGCGGCCGGGGTGCCAATGTGGGCAGAAGCGTGACCAGGGTGCCAATGTTGGCACCACGGCCCTGCATCAACATATGCAGCGTCACCATAAAGCGGCCTGGGTGAACCGTGTCTCAGACCGCTGCATCACCCAGTGGCACTCACCCGATTTCAGGCAGTCAAGGCTCCACCACCTCAGCCAAAGGGGACTGTCTGTCCTTCCCATCATCTACCGGTCCTGAGGCTCCTGCTCCTCGTGCTCCTACTTCTCGTCAGTCATTTTGTCAGCAGTCGATCACCGAAGCGATTGCCTAAAGACAGCAATACGCGTGTGGTCATCCTATGGCGCAGAAGCTGAATGTGCTCCTGGCCAAGTTGCTGGTACTGCAGTCCCTCCCTTTCCAAGTGGTGGACTCTGCACCTTACACTATATCATGATCTAACCTACACTGACTATCTGCCACTAACTATCTGTATTATATATAAGCTATCTAACTAACTATCTAATGTAAAGACACAGCAAAGCACAGAGCACAGCAATGACACCGCTGTCTCTCTCTCTCTCTCTCTCTCTCTCTCTCTCAGAACTGCAAAAAACTGCAGAAAGTGGCTGCTGGGGAGGTTCTTATATAGTAAGGGGTAGGCAACTTTCCTATTGGTTGCTAGGGATGTTGCTAAGCTCAGACAAAGACATTGCAGCCTTCTCATTGGCCCACAAGCAAAAAGAAGGGAGGGATCATAGGTTCTGATGAAAAATAAAAAACTATAATATTCGCAAATACGAATATATAGCACTATATTGTAAATCTTCCCGAATTCTCGAAGTGGCGATATTCGTGATTAAAATTTGCGATTAGAATATTCACGCCCAACACTATCCACCACCATATCCTCAGCCTCCACTGCAGGGACAATTCACAGTACTCCTCCAGCATACCACATGTGCAGAGCATGGCGGTGTCACACTGCTCTACACTTCGTTTGCCTGGGCGAACGGAGTCACACAGGGGAGGAACTGCTCCGTGTCCTTCATCAAGAAATTGAATCCTGGCTTTCTCTGCGACAACTCAAAATCGGAAACATGCTGACCAACAATAGGAAAAACATGGTTGACGCACGTGTGCAATCTAGTTGTCAAGCAGTTCCTGAAATGTTCCACCCATCTGCAAGACATCCTAAAAATGGCCAGGAAACTTTGCATGCACTTCAGCCACTCATACATATCCAAGCACAAGCTCCTTGAGCTGCAGCGGCAGAATGGCGTCCCCAACATAGGCTGATATGCGACGTTTCCACCCTCCATATGTTGGACCGACTATACAAACAGAGAAAGGCCATAAACGATTTATTGATGATCCAAGCGGACAGGAGTCTTCCCCTGTGTAACTTCAATGTAAACCAGTGGCAGCTCATGTGTGAAACCTGCCGTTTGTTTAGGTCCTTTGAGGATGCCACGTTATTTGTCAGTTGCCAGGACTACGGGATGAACAACGTCATTCCACTGTTTCATATCCTGGAAAAGATGCTGGTAAATCTGGCTGGTCAGGGGACTGGAGCCGTGGCGCCTATATCTCAGGGCCACATGAGCCCTGTGGAGGCTGAACTGGAGGAGGAGGAGGACATTGGAGCACAAGCAATGTGTAACAAAATGAGTGGTTTTTCTACACAGGTGACAGGAGAGGAGGAGCAGGAGCAGCTGGAGGAGCAGGAGGGAGATGGAAAAGACAACGCAGATGACCCAGGCACACCGTGGCAGTATGCAGTGGAGATTGCGGCAGGGAGTCCCTCCGAGTCATTTGTGCAAATGGCCTGCTGCATGCCCACTTGCTTGGGTAGTGACAGCCAAATTGTCACCATTCAGCAGAGAGATGACTTCTGGCTCTCCACCTTGTTAGACCCTCTCTACCAGTCCAAAATGGGGGCCTTTTTTTTACACTCGCTGAGAGGGAGAACAAACTGAACTACTAGAGAGACATCCTATATAGTCAGTTGGCCGCTGCCTATCTGTGCCATTGTCCATCCTCTCGCAGGTCTAACTGGGGGGGTCCTCTGCGCTCTCATTCCACTGTCATGGCTGCTGTGGCAGCAGCAGCTTGAGTCTAGAGTCTGCCTAGTGAAGAAACTACTCACCAGCAGCAGCCATACCTGGAGTAGACCCTGAACCAGCAGTTGGTGGGGCATACTTGGACAGCACCCTGCCACTCCACATTGAAGATTCGCTGGACTACTGGGCAGCCAAACTGGATTTGTGGCCGCAACTGGCTGAGTTTGCCCTGGAAAAGCTGTCCTGCCCGGCTAGTAGTTTGGCTTTAGAGCAGGTGTTTGCGGCGGGGCCATAGTTACCCCAAGGAGAACTCGTCTGTCCACCTAAAATGTGGAGAGACTAACCTTTGTGAAGATGAATCAGGCGTGGAGCTGCCAGGATTTCCACCCACCAATGCCTGATGTATCAGATTAGATCATCCATGCTTCCTTTAGTGCTCTTTCGTCAGCGGGTACTGTTATTGCCACCCACCACCCCACTCTGTCACCCTATGGTCTCCTGATGCTGCTGCCACTTCACCACTCAGGTCTCCCCATGCTGCTGTTGCCACCTCCACACTATGTCATTGTTCCACTCTGTGGTCTCCTCATGCTGCTGCCATTTCACCACTCTGTGGTCGCTTCTAGTGAATTCGCGTTTTTTTTTTTACTCGAAAAATCGGCAAGGTAATGATTGTGTAATATGCGAATTTTAGCAATTCAAATTTTCTGATTCAAATTTTTATTGCGAATTTTTCAACTTACAACTATTAGACAAAGAAGATTATAGCACTATATTAGCTAAATTGCTCTACATTCGATTTTTTTTCGAATATTCGCTATATTGCTATAACTTTGTTTTTTCGTAATATTCTAAAACAAGAATATATAGCAATATAGCGAATATTCTAAAAAAACGAATATAGAGCATTTAGCTAATATAGTGCTATAATCTTTTTTTATGGTTGTAATTTTTTTCCAATCTGAACTTCAGATGAGAAAAAAATTACAACTATTAGACAAAGAAGATTATAGCACTATATTAGCAAAATTGCTCTATATTAGTTTTTTTTAGAAAATTCGCTATATTGCTTTAACTTCGTATTCGTAATATTCTAAAACAAGAATATATAGCAATATAGCGAATATTCGAAAAAACGAATATAGAGCAAAATTCGCAAACACTACTACTCCTAAAGTCAAGTATATTGCAGCCTTCTTATTGGCCCACAAGCTAGAAGGGGAGGGATCATGTGTACTGATTAAAAAAAATAAAAATCGAATAAAAAAAAGGAAAAACTTTTTCGAATATTCGAAATTACGAATATATATAACTATATTTGAAATATTCGCGAATTTTCGAAGTACCTATATTCGCGATAAAAATTCGAAATTCGAATATTCGTGATCAACAATAGTCGCTTCATGCTGCTGCCAGATCACTACTCTGTGGCCGCCTAATGCTGCTGCCACTTCACCACTCTGTGGTCTCCACATGCTGCTGCCAAATCACCACTCTGTGGTCTCCTTATGCTGCTGCCACATCACCACTCTGCGGTCTCCTCATGCTGCTGCCACATCACCACTCTGTGTTCTCACCATGCTGCTGCTACCTGTCAAGGAACCATGAACCAGACGTACAACAAGAGATACGTGGAAATAAGAAGGCTTTATTGCAAATCAAGCTGTAAGCAAAAGTCCAAACGGATGGCTAAACCGGAGCAGGGTCTTGCGAAGCCAGAGGTCAGGAACCAGAAGGGTAGTCAGACGAAGCCAGGATCAGGAACCAGAAGGGTAGTCAGACGAAGCCAGGATCAGGAACCAGAAGGGTAGTCAGACGAAGCCAGGATCAGGAACCAGCGGGGTAGTCAGACGAGGCCAGGATCAGGAACCAGAAGCAGCAGCAGTCTTAGAAGCATGTGCACACAGGAGGACCAAGCAAGGAACTGAAGCCACAGACCTCCTATATATATGAGCTAGGCATCCAGCTCCTCCCAGTGGGAAGGAGAAGCCGCAGGGTGGGAGGCTACAAGAAACCCAGAAACCAAGATGGCCGCCAGCACATGTCAAACGAAGGAGAACAGCAAGAAGGTAAGACCATGACAGTACCTCCCCCTCAAGGGCCCCTCCTCCGCGGAGTAAGGAACGGTTTCCGAGGGAAGCGTGCGTGGAAGGCTCAGAGCAAGGCAGGAGCATGGACATCTGCGGAGGGAACCCAGGAACGCTCCTCTGGACCATAACCACGCCAATGGACCAAAAACTGCAACCGACCGCGGACCAGGCGTGAGTCCAGGATATTGCTCACCTCATACTCCTCACGATTGCCCACTTGGACCGGACGAGGCCGAGGAACCGAGGAAGTGAAACGATTACACACCAATGGCTTCAACAGGGAGACATGAAACACGTTGGAGATCCGCATGCCAGGAGGAAGCGCAAGGGCATAGGCTACCGGGTTTACCCTGCGAAGCACTCGGAAGGGACCAACAAAGCGAGGCGCCAGCTTGGGAGTGGGCACTCGAAGGTTGAGGTTGCGGGTGGACAACCATACGCGGTCTCCGACCTGGTAGGAAGGAGCGGGCGCTCGTCTGCGATCAGCCTGGAGTCTCTGGCGCTGCGCAGAGACCTCAAGGGACCTCTGGATCTGTACCCAAGAAGCACGTAGGACGGAAAGGTGATCCTCCACAGCCGGAATATCCTGGGGAGAGAATACCTCCGGTAACACGGCAGGTTGGAACCCATAATTGGCCATGAAGGGAGACGTCCCAGAGGAAGAGTTCACCGCCGTGTTCCTGGCAAACTCAGCCCAAGGCAGGAGGTCAACCCAATTGTCTTGGTGATCGGAGACATAGCAACGAAGGAATTGCTCCAAGGCCTGATTGGATCGTTCTGCGGCCCCATTGGACTGAGGGTGGTAGGCCGAGGAGAAAGAGAGATGAATCCCCAACTGGGAGCAAAAGGCGCGCCAGAACCTGGACACAAACTGACTCCCCCGATCCGACACAATCTCCTTGGGCAAACCTGTGCAACCGGAAGACCTCCCTGGCGAAAATCGTGGCCAACTCTTGTGCAGAGGGTAACTTCTTGAGAGGAACACAGTGGCACATTTTGGAAAACCGATCCACAATCATGAGAATGACCGTATGGCCTCGGGATGCAGGGAGGTCCACAATGAAATCCATCCCCAGGTGTGACCATGGGCGCTCCCCGGTGGCTATGGGTTGCAAAAGGCCCAACGGAAGGTGCCGAGGGGACTTACTCTGGGCACAAACGGAGCATGCCGCTACATATGCGGCGATGTCGGAACGTAGAGAAGGCCACCAGAACAGACGTGAAACAGCCCAGGACAGCTGATTCTTTCCAGGATGCCCCGCGGCCTTGGAGTTATGGTAGGTTCGCAACAACCGAGTGCGCAACTCCTCAGGCACAAAACATCTGCCGTTGGGTCTCCCAGAGGGAGCACCAGATTGAGCCGCCAAAATCTGCTCACCCAGGGGAGAGGTCAGGCTGGTGCGAATGGCGGCCAGGATCTGATTCGGAGGTATGACCGAAGTCGGAATCGACTCCTCCCCGGACAGCTCGGAGTACTGCCGTGATAAGGCATCCGCTCTGATGTTCTTGGAACCGGGTAGGTAGGAGACCACGTAATTAAAACGTGACAAGAACAGAGCCCATCTGGCCTGACGTGGTGTCAATCTCTTGGCCTCAGAAAGGTAGGTCAGATTCTTGTGGTCCGTCAGGATGAGAACCGGAACCACCGAACCCTCGAGCAAGTGCCTCCATTCTTTAAGGGCCTGCACGATGGCCAATAACTCCCTGTCACCAATCTGATAGTTGCACTCCACGGAAGACAGTTTCCGGGAGTAAAACCCACAAGGAAGCAGAGGACCCTCTGGTGTTCTACGCTGGGACAGAAGGGCGCCTGCTCCCGTCTCAGACGCGTCCACCTCGAGGACAAAGGGCAACCCAGGGTTGGGATGCGACAGAATCGGAGCCGACACAAAGGCGGACTTTAGAGCCTCAAAAGCTCGGATGGCCTCGAGCGGCCAGACCTGGAAATTACTGCCCTTCCTGGTCAGATCCGTGAGAGGCTTGGCTAGCATAGAAAAGTCCCTGATGAACTTCCGATAATAATTGGCGAAGCCCAAAAAGCGCTGCAGGGCACGAAGACCACTGGGCTGGGGCCACTGTAAGACAGCCGAAACCTTCTCAGGATCCATGGAGAACCCCTCAGCGGAAATGATGTAACCTAAGAAGGTTACCTGGGATCGGTGAAATTCGCATTTCTCAAGCTTACCGAACAGCCTGTTCTCTCGTAACCGTTGCAACACTCGTCTGACATCCATAATGTGGGCCTCCATGGATTCAGAATATACCAAGATGTCATCCAAATAGACCACCACACACTGCTGCAACAGGTCACGGAAAACATCGTTGATGAATTCCTGGAAGACTGCGGGCGCATTGCACAACCCAAAGGGCATAACCAAGGATTCATAATGACCGGTCCTGGTGTTAAACGCGGTCTTCCACTCATCGCCCGCCTTGATCCTTACCAGGTTATATGCCGCCCTCAGGTCGAGTTTGGTAAAGACCGTGGCCCCTTTGAGGCGATCGAACAGCTCGGAAATCAAGGGTATCGGGTAAGCGTTCTTGATCGTGATGCGATTGAGACCCCTGTAATCGATGCAAGGCCTCAACTCACCGCCCTTCTTTTTCACAAAGAAAAATTTGCGGTGAGGATTTGCGGATGTGTCCGCGTGAAAGCGCCTCCCTCACGTACTCCTCCATGGCCTCATTCTCCGCTACCGACAGTGGATAGACTTTGCCACGAGGAGGAACGGCACCAGATTGTAACTCTATGGCACAATCGTATGGGAGGTAGGGCAACCGCGCGCACCTTATCGAATACATCCCGGTACTCTTCGTATTCAGGAGGCAACAGAGAGTCCGAGGAAGTACACAGCAACTTGACAGGCCCATGGATGCAACTAGCCCCACACTGCGGTGACCACGAGAGGATCTCGGCCGATCTCCAATCGAAAGTCGGATTATGCTTCTGGAGCCAGGGGTACCCCAAGACCACCGAGTAGTGTGGAGACGAAATCACCTGGAGACAGACCGACTCTCTGTGAACGGCACCAATGGCTATCCCCACTGGAAGGGTCTCATGAGTCACGTGTGGCGGCAGAAGGGGTCTGCCGTCTATCGCCTCAAGAGCCAGTGGGGAACCTCGAGGCTGCAGAGGAATGGAATTGGCGGCAGCGAACACACTATCAATGAACAAACCACCAGCACCAGAGTCCACCAACGCCTGGGTCGTCACCGAGCCCCCGACCCAGGAGAGGACAACAGTGATCAGTGGTTTGTCAACACGGGAAACCGGGGACGAGGAGACTCCACCCAAGATCTGCCCCCGACAGGATCTCAGGTGCGAGCGTTTCCCGGACGGTTCGGACATGCCAACCGAAAATGCCCACCGAGACCACAGTACATGCATCGGCCCTCGCGTCTCCGGAGTACCCTCTCCCCCTCGGACAGGCGAGCAAACCCCAGCTGCATGGGTTCACCCCCAGACAAGTCATCCCCAGGAGGCGTGGGAGGAGAGGGAGGCACGGGTGGGACAGCAAACGTAGGCGCCAATCTGTTAGAAGACCTCCGCAGGCTCTCCTTAAAGGAAGGTCTCTCCCTGAGTCTGGTGTCAATCAAAATCAGGAAAGAAATAAGAGACTCGAGCTCCACTGGTAGGTCCTTAGCTGCAACCTCATCCTTCAAGGCATCCGAGAGACCATGAGAGAAAGCAGCGACCAGAGCCTCATTATTCCAGCCCACCTCTGCTGCCAGGGTACGAAACTCAATGGCGTATTCAGCTACGGATCGTGAACCCTGTCTGATGGACATAAGGAGCTTCGCAGCAGAGGCAGCACGAGCCAGCACATCGAATACCTTCCGAAGAGAAGCAACAAAACCGGAAAACTCGGCAACCACCGGATTGTTGTTCTCCCATAAAGGGCTGGCCCAGGCCAAGGCCTTGTCCGAGAGCAGCGAGATCAAGAAGCCCACCTTTGATCTCTCAGTAGGAAAGGCATGTGGCAGCAACTCGAAATAAATGCCCACCTGGTTAAGGAAACCTCGGCACTGAGTTGGCTCTCCCCCAAAGCGCTGTGGAAGGGGGGCAGAACCGGTCATACCCCGAGACACCGCAGGCGCAGCAACAGGTGTCGGGGTAGACTCTGGCGCAACAACCGGAGCGGCAGTAGGAGCGGGCCCAGGAGCAACAACCGACCCATCGGCAACGGAAGCGAAATGAGCCGTGCGTTCAAGCAGGGTTTGCAACGCCACAGCGAACCGACCCAACAGGTGATCCTGCTGATCAAGTCTGGCAACCAGCGTAGGTAGCGAGGATGGCCCTGTACCTGTCAGAATTCATGGCTTGGTCCTAATGTCAAGGAACCATGAACCAGACGTACAACAAGAGATACGTGGAAATAAGAAGGCTTTATTGCAAATCAAGCTGTAAGCAAAAGTCCAAACGGATGGCTAAACCGGAGCAGGGTCTTGCGAAGCCAGAGGTCAGGAACCAGAAGGGTAGTCAGACGAAGCCAGGATCAGGAACCAGAAGGGTAGTCAGACGAAGCCAGGATCAGGAACCAGAAGGGTAGTCAGACGAAGCCAGGATCAGGAACCAGCGGGGTAGTCAGACGAGGCCAGGATCAGGAACCAAAAGCAGCAGCAGTCTTAGAAGCATGTGCACACAGGAGGACCAAGCAAGGAACTGAAGCCACATACCTCCTATATATATGAGCTAGGCATCCAGCTCCTCCCAGTGGGAAGGAGAAGCCGCAGGGTGGGAGGCTACAAGAAACCCAGAAACCAAGATGGCCGCCAGCACATGTCAAACGAAGGAGAACAGCAAGAAGGTAAGACCATGACACTACCTCAACACTATGTCACTGGGCCACTATGTGGTCTCCTCATGCTGCTGCTACCTCACCACTATGTCACTGGGCCACTATATGGTCTCCTCATGCTGCTGCTACCTCAACACTATGTCTCTGGGCCACTCTGTGGTCTCCTCATGCTGCTGCCACCTCACCACTATGTCATTGAGCCACTGTGGACTTCTTATGCTGTTCCCACCCTCCCCACTCTGTGACTGGGACACTAGTCCCCCTGTTTGGCCTTGTTGACATCATCATTTATTTGACCCTTCTGATCTCTCAGAAGGAAGGAAAAATGAGACCCACAATGGATCCTGTCTGTGTAGCAGCTGTAAGGCCTGTATGGTCCCATCAGAATTGGAGAGTGCAGCTAGAGGGTATAGAGAGGGTAGGGAGAGTGCAGGGAGACTGCAGAGAGAGTGTATCGCTGTGTGCATCACTGTGCAGTGCACCAACATTCATAGTTAATCCGTACTGTTAGGAATGCAGTTGTTATACACTGTGGCCAGCAGACATTTGCCTGGGCCCTCCAAAGGAACAGGTGGCAAAAATGTTGTTGTAGTCGGCATAAGTAGCAGCATATGAAGGGTGGGTTGTAGCAGCCAGAGCAACAGGTCAGAGCTGCCACTGTCATCCAGCAGTTGTGTTTTAACCAACAATCCAGCTGTACTGGAATGGTTGACTCGCTCTTCAACATCATCTCAAGTGATAACAGATACACAGCCAGGAACCGGTGGGTTCCTCTGACACCACACTTAGTTCTTGCTTTTGCCTCCTTCTGCTAGCCAAGTGATGATAGCCGCCGGCTCTGCTCCTTTTTTGAGGACAGTCAGCAGTTACAGGCCAGATTTAGAGGAGAGGTCTGTTGCGGGCTCGTTTAGGCATGCAACTTTTGATGATGACAGTTGGCGGGAGCAAATGTTAAGAGAAGTCAGGGACGTGCGCAAGAGACAGGTGAAGGTGATACATGTGACGACCAAAAATATGTATACGATGATGTAGCCGATCTCACGTGGGAGCCGAGTGAAGAGGGGGCATCGTTATCATCGAGGGTGGCAGCTTGTCCGTGAGACAGCAGGGTGGAAGCAGTGGGAGATCTGCAGCCAAACATTGAAGGGATACACAGTCTGCTACCCGGGAGACAACCTGTGAGGAACACTCTAGTAGTGCATGGGTTCATAAAAGCAGCAAGCAGGCATCACGCAGTGGTGGAGGGAAAATGCTTTACAAATTGCGGAACACGCACGGATGCCATCCGTGTTTTGCGGACTGCAAAACACACCATGGTCGTGTGCATGTAGGCTAAGGTTGAGTTCAGATTTTCGCTGTGAACTCCGGCAGTCTGTTCCAGTGGAGGAACAGACTGTTGGAGTTCACTGTATCCGGATACCATCCTGCCCCGCCAGATCCCCATTCACTAAAATGGCATCCAGCCGCTTTCCGGCATATATGCCGGCTTTCAGCAGGACCAAAAAAATGCTGAATGTGGTGTTTTTTGTCGGAACAGACTGCTGAAGTTCACAGTGCATATGTAAATGCAGATTTAGGAGTTTTATCTAAAAAAGAAATGTAATACATTCATGTTAGTCACTGACTACACTCATTTTCTATGGTCTACCCTAGGTACATAAAAATAGTTTTCTTCCTCCCCATCACCCAATCAACGGAAGTATTGGTTCTTTATGGGAAACACTGAGTGAATGGTTTTATTATTATTTACAACTCCTTGTACTTAGGACACCAGGCTTGGAGATAGCAAACAAGTAATTAAAAGTCTGCCTAATTTAAAGTAGTATCTGTCACTACCAGAGCTTTGAGACGTTCTCACAGCTCTGTGTCTCCACCCCTGTGATGATGTCACTTAGAGTTTGGAGGTGTTCTCACTGTTCTGTTTCTCCGCCCCTGTGATGAGGTCTTTACTCCCAGCTGTCTCTCCTGCGTTTGATTTCCCTGCCTTTAAATCACCCCTCCTCCTATTGCAGGGCGTGGATTATATTTCTCTTTTCAGTTGTAGCTCTGCCTTAAGTATCTTCACTTCTTTAGCTACTAGTTCTCTGGACCTGTGTTTTGCTGCTGCAAGCACTCCGGATATTGCCAGCGGCATTTGGATCCGTCTTCTCTGCGGCTGCAGCTCCATCAGCTAAGTGTGCAGACTTTGTTGTGTACCTGGTGATTTCCTGACTGGATCTGAGGTGGCCACGGTTCCCTCCATATTCTGAGCAGGGCATCGGTGGCCGTGCCCCTTCCACTATTGTAGGGGTTACAGGGCTCATCAGTCTAAGGTACGCGGGCATGCCTCGTTCCACCATTTGGATCCGGGCATGTGCTTTAGCAGCATAGGGAGAGTGTTGAGGGTCTGACAGGGGTCACCCTTTCTCTTCCCTAGTTTGGGTCCGGTCAGTAGCTCTTCTTACTGTGTATGCTCTGGTTACCCTTAAACAGCCGTGACATTATAATCCACCAAAACCGTCCTTGTTGACATGGATCCGCTTTCTGGCTTGGTTGACCGCATGCAGGGTCTTTCTTTGGAAGTAGCGGATCTCCGTCAATCTGTGACTCAGCTACAAACATTGGGCTCTGCTCCGGCTCATGGAGTCTGTTGCGAGCCAAAGGTCTCACTTCCGGAAACGTTCTCCGGGGGCAGTGAGAATTTTGTTCGCTTCAGAGAGGCATGTAAACTCCATTTTTGTTTGTGTCCCCACTCCTCTGGTAATGAGGAACAGAGGGTGAGGATTGTCATCTCCCTGCTCAGGGGTAATGCTCAGACTTGGGCTTTTTCGCTGTCATCAGGGGATCCCTCCCTTCGATCCGTGGAAAGATTTTTTGTGGCCCTGGGGCAGATATATGATGACCCGGATCGTGTTGCTCTGGCAGAATCGAACTTACGTGTTTTATGCCAGAACAAACTGTCTGCGGAGCTTTATTGTTCTGAATTTCGGAGATGGGCAGCTGATTCAGGCTGGAATGATGCTGCACTCTGAAGTCAGTTCTGTCATGGTCTCTCAGAGGGTTTGAAAGATGCCTTTGCTTTCCATGAGAGACCAACGTCCTTAGAGTCTGCCATGTCATTGGCGGTACGCCTTGACAGGCGTCTAAGGGAAAGAAACAAGACCTCTCCGTCCAGCCATTGTCAGTCTAGGGGCAATGGTGCGGACTCATTCAGTATGCAGGGGTCTCATCCTGTCTCGCTCCCCTCTGAGGAGGAGCCCATGCAGCTAGGCCGACTTGCCCCTGATAAAAGAGGATTTAGTCCTCAGAATATGGTGTGTTTTTGTTGTGGGGGCATAGGTCACTTGGCAAATGTTTGTCCGCCTAGGAGATTCCTGAACTGTACTAAGAGCGATAATAAGAGAAAAACCTCAAGAGGTAGATCATCAAGTTCTGCTTCATCTGCTACTTTGGGCAAAGTTGATGTGGGAATTGATGCTATTCCTCTGACCTGCAGTTCCCGTTTTCTCCTGTCTGCCAGGGTGGCGCTAGAGAGCAAAGTCATTCCTTGTGAGATTTTTGTCGATAGTGGAGCGGCCGTCAATCTTATTGACACTCAATTTGTAGCCTTGCATGGTTTTCAGGTTTGTACATTAGAAAAGGATATACCTGTTTTTGCTATCGACTCTGCTCCACTCTCGCAGAGATCTCTGAAAGGCATTGTTCACAATATCCGGCTAGCTGTAGGTGACACTCATGTGGAGGAGATATCTTGTTTTGTCCTTAACGGATTGCCTTCTCCTCTAGTTTTGGGGCTACCCTGGCTCACTAGACATAACCCCACTATTGATTGGCAAGGAAGGCAAATAAATGAGTGGAGTGACTTTTGTAGAGAGAATTGTCTCACAGCGACTTTTGCAGAGGTGTCTACTAAAACTGTGCCATCATTTCTCTCTGATTTCTCGGATGTGTTTTCCGAGAGCGGTGTTCAGGAGCTACCTCCTCACCGGGAGTTTGACTGTCCCATTAACCTCATTCCCGGCGCCAAGCTGCCAAAAGCACGCCTCTACAATCTCTCACAACCGGAAAGACTCGCAATGCGAACCTATATCTCCGAGAGTCTCGAGAAGGGGCATATTCGTCCCTCAAAGTCACCTGTTGCCGCGATGGCTCTCTGAGACCTTGTTTAGATTTTAGGGAGCTGAACCGTATCACGATTCGCGATCACTATCCCCTTCCTCTGATCCCGGACCTCTTCAACCAAATTGTTGGGGCCAAGGTGTTTTCCAAATTGGATCTGAGAGGCGCGTACAACCTGGTCAGGGTCAGAGAGGGGGATGAATGGAAAACGGCCTTTAATACCCCTAACGGGCATTTCGAGAATCTCGTTATGCCTTTCGGCCTGATTAATGCTCCGGCCGTCTTTCAGCATTTTGTTAATAGTATTTTCTATCATTTAATGGGGAAATTTGTATTGGTGTATCTTGATGATATTTTGATTTTTTCCCCTGATGTTCACACCCATCAGGATCATCTTTTTCAGGTCCTGCAGATACTGCGGGAGAATAAACTGTATGCCAAGCTGGAGAAATGTCTTTTTATGGTATCGGAGATTCAATTTCTGGGTTTTCTCCTCTCTGCTTCTGGTTTTCGCATGGATCCGGAGAAGGTCCGTGCTGTGCTGGAGTGGGAGCTTCCTGAAAATCAGAAGGCATTGATGCGCTTTCTGGGTTTTGCTAACTACTACAGAAAGTTCATTTTGAATTATTCCTCTATTGTCAAACCCCTTACTGACATGACAAAAAAGGGGACGGATTTTTCCTCTTGGTCGGAGGAGGCGGTTGCAGCCTTTTCTAAGATTAAAGAGAGTTTTGCGTCTGCTCCCATCTTGGTGCATCCCGATGTTTCCTTACCTTTTATTGTTGAGGTGGATGCTTCCGAGGTGGGTGTGGGTGCAGTTTTGTCCCAGGGCCCCTCTCCTGCCAAATGGCGACCTTGTGCCTTTTTCTCTAGAAAACTCTCCCCGGCAGAGAGAAACTATGATGTGGGAGATAGGGAGTTGTTGGCCATCAAGTTGGCTTTCGAGGAATGGCGCCATTGGTTGGAGGGGGCCAGGCACCCTATCACCGTTTTTACCGACCATAAGAATCTGGCGTACTTGGAGTCGGCCAGGCGTATGAATCCGAGACAGGCCAGATGGTCTCTGTTCTTCTCCAGATTCAATTTTGTTGTTACTTTCCGCCCTGGGATCAAGAATGTGAAGGCTGATGCTCTCTCTCGCTGTTTTCCGGGAGGAGGAAACTCCGAGGACCCGGGTCCCATTTTGGCGGAGGGGGTAGTTGTTTCTGCTCTATATTCCGATTTGGAGGCCGAGGTCCAGGCTGCCCAGACTGAGGCACCTGCCCGTTGTCCCTCCGGGAAGTTGTTCGTGCCTCCTGAGCTACGTCACAAACTCTTTAAGGAACATCATGATATGGTTCTTGCTGGTCACCCCGGGAGTAGAGCTACGGTAGATCTCATTGCTCTGAGATTTTGGTGGCCGGGTCTTCGTAAGTCTGTGGAGGGTTTTGTGGCTGCTTGTGAGACGTGCGCTCGCGCTAAGGTCCCTCGTTCACGACCTTCAGGTTCCCTTCTCCCGTTACCCATACCTTCCCGTCCTTGGACACACCTGTCCATGGACTTTATCACGGATCTTCCTCGTTCCTCGGGGAAGTCGGTGATCCTGGTGGTCGTGGACCGTTTTAGCAAGATGGCTCATTTCGTTCCTTTCCCTGGTTTACCCAATGCTAAAACGTTGGCTCAAGCTTTTGTCGACCATATTGTTAAATTGCACGGCATTCCCTCTGATATTGTTTCCGATAGAGGCACGCAGTTTGTGTCCAGGTTCTGGAAGACTTTCTGTTCTCGCCTGGGGTTTCTGCTGTCCTTCTCTTCTGCTTTTCACCCGCAGTCGAATGGTCAGACTGAGCGCCTCAATCAGAATCTGGAGACATATTTGCGCTGTTTGGTGGCAGAGAACCAGGAGGATTGGTGTTCATTTCTCCCTCTTGCTGAGTTTGCTTTGAACAACCGTCGTCAGGAATCTTCTGATAAGTCACCATTTTTTGGTGCATATGGGTTCCATCCGCAGTTTGGGACATTCTCGGGAGGGGCTCTTTCTGGTTTACCTGAGGAGGAGAGATTTTCCTCGTCTTTGTCTACCATTTGGCAAAAGATTCAGAGTAATCTCAGAAAGATGAGTGAGAAGTATAAGCGTGTGGCTGATAAGAGACGTGTGCCTGGTCCGGACCTGAATGTGGGTGATCTGGTGTGGTTGTCTACAAGAAATATTAAACTGAAGGTTCCCTCCTGGAAATTGGGTCCCAAGTTTATTGGGCCTTATAAAATTTTGTCAGTCATCAATCCTGTTGCCTTCCGTCTTGATCTTCCACGGGTTTGGAAGATACATAATGTATTTCACAGATCTCTCTTAAAACCATATGTCCAGCCCACGGTACCCTCCTCTTTGCCTCCTCCTCCGATTTTGGTTGATGGCAATCTGGAGTTTGAGGTTTCCAGAATTGTGGACTCTCGCATTGTCCGCGGTTCTCTTCAGTACCTCGTTCATTGGAAGGGTTATGGTCCTGAGGAGAGGATGTGGGTTCCGATGTCGGACATTAAAGCCACTCGCCTTATCAGGGCATTTCATAGGGCTCATCCTGGGAAGGTGGGTCCTGGGTGTCCGGAGTCCACCCGTAGAGGGGGGGTACTGTCACTACCAGAGCTTTGAGACGTTCTCACAGCTCTGTGTCTCCACCCCTGTGATGATGTCACTTAGAGTTTGGAGGTGTTCTCACTGTTCTGTTTCTCCGCCCCTGTGATGAGGTCTTTACTCCCAGCTGTCTCTCCTGCGTTTGATTTCCCTGCCTTTAAATCACCCCTCCTCCTATTGCAGGGCGTGGATTATATTTCTCTTTTCAGTTATAGCTCTGCCTTGAGTATCTTCACTTCTTTAGCTACTAGTTCTCTGGACCTGTGTTTTGCTGCTGCAAGCACTCCAGATATTGCCAGCGGCCCTTGGATCCGTCTTCTCTGCGGCTGCAGCTCCATCAGCTAAGTGTGCAGACTTTGTTGTGTACCTGGTGATTTCCTGACTGGATCTGAGGTGGCCACGGTTCCCTCCATATTCTGAGCAGGGCATCGGTGGCCGTGCCCCTTCCACTATTGTAGGGGTTACAGGGCTCATCAGTCTAAGGTACGCGGGCATGCCTCGTTCCACCATTTGGATCCGGGCATGTGCTTTAGCAGCATAAGGAGAGTGTTGAGGGTCTGACAGGGGTCACCCTTTCTCTTCCCTAGTTTGGGTCCGGTCAGTAGCTCTTCTTACTGTGTATGCTCTGGTTACCCTTAAACAGCCGTGACATTATCAGAACTATTCTTGGGTTTGCATGGACGTTATGGGGGTTGTAGTCCTGTATTCCTCATTCACTAGCCATTAGAGCAATATTTATTTATTGGAATCTCCTGGTTATTCTGCAGATTAATGTCAGTTTATAATTATGACGATTGAGTTTCTTCTTTCTCATATTTTTTTCACTTTTAACTGGGTTTATTTCCTTCAAACGGAAGGAGCCCCTACAGGCTCCAAATGTTCACCTTCTTTAGTGAACCTTTTCATGTCCTTCTGGGGGGATTTTTTTTCCCCCTTTGAATCCTTTTGGGAAGACTATCGCATGGTATGGGTGCTACATCAGCAACGTGCTTACATTTTGGCATCATGATTTGGGGTTCCATTCCTGAATGTCTGGATTATGTAAACGAAAATGACTATAGTCTTAAGCCCCTTACACACAAGTTTTCCGCACGGCCCAAAGGCGTGATGTGAACACATTGCGCCATCACTAAATCCGGACCCATTCATTTCAGTGGGTCTGTGTACATGGGCGTTGGTTTTCACTCATCACTTGCAGCATGTTCTATATTCTGCGTTTTTCACGCTGCCCTGGCCCCATAGAGGTTAATGGGGCTGCGTGAAAAACGAGTAAGTGCAGATGCGATGCGTTTTTCACTGATGGTTGCTAAGAGATGTTGTTTGTAAACCTTCCGTTTTTTATCATGCGCGTGAAAAACGCATCAATGCGCATTTCACCCGCATTGAATCACTGAACGCAATCGCAGACAAAACTGACTGAACTTGCTTGCGAAATGGTGCAAGCTTTCCTGAACACACCCTAAACGCATCTGGACCTAATCCGTATTGTTCGTGTGCAAGAGGCCTAAGGTTTACAGGTATCACTTATGAAAACACAGTACATATCTCCGATCTTACTTTACATGGGGATCATATGCATGGTTGTATTCACACATCCCTGTATTTGAAGCTACATTGTGTCATCCACACCACACCATTACGCCTCTTGTACATGACTGTATTTCTATTCCGTTTCCGTCCAGTTTTTTTTTGCGGACCGTATACGGAACCATTAATTTCAATGGATCCGCAAAAAAGAGGAAGGTACTCCGTCTGCATTCCATTTCCATATTTCCGTTCCGCAAAAAAATAGAACATGCCCTATTATTGTCAGCATCATGGACAAGGATAGTACTGTTCTATTAGGGGCCACAAAATACGGAATGCACTACTTCTGCCAACTCCAGAAACATTTTGACCACTGCCCATTCCTTAGAAGGGCCTGTCACCTGTCTGTCCGACATACTGTAAATTAAAGGGTTTCTGTCATCAGAAAAATCGTTATGTAGCTGGCTGACATAAGAAATGTGCTAATGTCAGCAGAACATAACTGCATGACTTATATCTCCCTGCCTGCCGCCGTTCGAGCTAAATAATGACTTTTATAATATGTAAATTAGCCTCTAGGTGCTAGTGGGGCGTTGCTGCAGCACCTAAAGGCTCCGTCCTCTCACTGTTTGGCACGCTCTTGTAAAGGTGATTGACATCCTCGGTCTCCTCCGTGCCACGCAAATCCCACGCCTGCGCCGTCCATTTTAGTATTAGGTGCAGGCACAGTGAGTGAAGGACGGCAGCAGGTGAGCGTCCTTAACTCGCTGCGCCTGCACCTACTACTAAAAAGATGATAAGCCTTTTTTGAAGCCATCAACTTTTCCAAGACCTGAGGTAGACCACAAATTCACAGATCTTATGGTGAAGAAGCCTTGACTCCTTTGGAGACTGAACTTTTTCTTCTCCAGACGGAGGCAGTGCCACCTTGTCTTTTGAGTAGAGTTTACATGGGACAGCTTTTCACCAGTTATATAGGTCATGCTTCCATTAAACAGCTCTTCTCAAGACTAAATACGTTTATTCGATTCTCATAACTAAATGCCCGTTATCAGTTTAGTCGTTCTCCTTTGTACTTTTTCCAGCTCCAGGGCATCTTTGTATGGGCTGGTGCCCAGAACTGAACTGCATTTTCCAGATGAGGCCGCACCAAAGCTTTGTAAAGTGGTATTATGAGGTGCCTCGTGCCACAAGTCCATGAGCTGATAAGACATATCAGTGTTATCTCATGACAAAAGCCATTGAAAAAGTCAATTTACATTTTCTTGCCATTCTTAACTTAATGTTTTAACCATCAAGTTTAGCTCGGCTACATTTGTACATTGTCAAGTTCTAACATCAGAATGTGATTTTTATGCACATCGACTTGCCAATGGAAAAATTTTGATTGATGTGTATTACTGTAGAAATACATACAGTAGATATAACACACACACACACAAAAAAAAAAGCACTGCAACAACCGATCCATCAAGGTTTGACCAAGCTGATATTTATTTAAAAAGACACTTTTTTTTCATGATTTTAGAACTTGATAATGAGTCTAATAAGAGCTGCTTTAGAAAAATAATGGAGCAATTAGAACCACGGTAGAGCTATTGAAGCATGAAGTGGAACTGCATCATTCTCTTCATCATTTCACTAATCCATACAATTATCATTATCAAGTAAGATTATGGAACATAATTGTTCAATTAATATTGCAGAAATTGCCCTGAGCTCTTCTTCTAATTACATTTTAGGTCTCCAATCAAGCTTTCTATTGATTATTGTATATTCATCGCTAAGATCTTTGAAGGGGAAATAACCTCACAAATTTAAGTACACACAAGTAAGTACATGTTTAGAAATTCATTTAAGATGAAAATGTGGACTTTCCTACAAGGCTTGGTGTTTTCAATGTATGATTGATTCATGGTAACTCTTGCATGGGTGGTAGATATCTCCCTCACAATACCATACATATAAACCATGGTGATAGTTTAGACATATGATCTTTGGTCAAACAATCACCAGCAGCGCAGTGATTGGCACTGACCATGATGTGGACAAAGTGTCTTTGTATCATCAGCATATACTTGGCATTGCAATAATCTGTCTGGCATTGCAATCATAATCCTCTTACCTGTGGCTGTATTTGTGAGTTATAACCTCCCTTCTCATCCTCAGCTGTGTCATGTGACCAGCAATCAGACTCTCCAACTGACACAGCATCTTATGTGTGGACAGGAAGTCAGTTTCTCTATGTATTCCTATTGTAGCCTCACTCAGTCTCATAGGAATGAATAGAGAAGTAGCTGATTTTCTGTCCTGTGTCAGTTGGAGACAGGGAGTTGGTCACATGACACAGCTAAAAATTAGAAGGGAGGGGATAGCTCACAAATACAGTTGTTGTCCACTCTTTTACTCCTGAGTAGTGTTGAGCAGACCTGTGGGTGTTCGGGTTTGGTGGGTTTGGCCGAACTTTGGGTCAAAGTTCAGGTTTGGGACCCGAACTTGACCCAAACTCGAACCCAAACACCATTGAAGTTAATGGGGCCCCAAACTTTTGTGCACTAAAATGGCTGCAAAATAGTCATAGTAAGGGTTAGAGGGAAAAGGAAGCAAAATGTAGGTAAGAGCAATACAATTGCCCTGCAAACAAATGTGGATAGGGAAATAACTTAAAGGGGTTTTACCATCACATACAATAGGGGCATATCGCTAGGCTATGCCACCTCTGGGACCCGCACCTACAAAAAGAACAGAGTGGAAAAATGAATGGAGAGCGCACTGCGCATGAGCAACAGTCCTCAATTCATTTCAATAGGGCCGCCAAAAATAGCCAAACACTGGCTCGGCTATTTCCGTCTGCCCCATAGAAAGGAATGGGAGCAGGGGCCTCACGTGCACGGTGCGCTCCCATTCACTTGTATGGGAGCAGCGGGGTCCTCCAGCCACAGCTCTCCCCGCTCTGCTCTCCTTGAAGGTGCAGGTCCCAGAGGTGGGATATGCATCTATCAGACAATGGGGGCATATCCTAGCGATATGCCCCCATTGTATGTGATGGGAATATCCCTTTAAAATAAGGTAGAATACAAAAAATAATAATCTTGAACTAGGAGGCGGAGGTCAAATTGGAGTACGAGGTTGAGGAGGTGGTGGACGTGGCGGTGTAGGTGTATCTGACACCACAATTGGGTTTATGCCACTCACACAATTAACAGCCAGATTAATTATTATATTTCTGTGTCAGGGGTGCAAAGATGGTGCATTGCACCCACAAAAAATTGTTATAGGTCACCCACAGAATTATCAGCCAGATTAATTATTACATTTCTGTGTCAGGGGTGCAAAGCTGGGGTATTGCACCCACAAAAAAAAATCACTATAGGTCACCCACAGAATTAACAGTTCAGCTGCCTGCTTCCTGTCCCTGTACTACTCAGAGCTGATGGGTGGTGCTACACTTGACCCTGCATGTATGCAGGTTGGGTCACATGATGCAGCCTTTCAACAAGCTTTATTAAATGCCCGAATACTGAACCCGAACTGTACCTGAGGATACACCATCACTGGTCGATGGGAGTCTGACATTCACACCTGTGCCAATCAACTGTTCTGCAGTTGCTCCCACGCTGGAGGTCAGCACCGGATCTACACAACTCTGTCCATTGTGCAGTCAATGATGCTGGTTACTGAAACACTGCTCCCATTCACTTATTATAGAAAAAAAATATATACATTCTAAAGTACACATAATATTATTCACTAAAAATTTAACACACCATTCTTCTCACGAGATCAAAACCATAAAAAAAAGTCTGGGGATTGCTGTTTCTTTGTTCATTCTCCTGCTAAAACAGAAATAAAAGTTAATTAATTTGTTGTATTTACCCCAAAATGCTACCAATAAAAACTACAATTCTAAAAAAATCACTATAAAGCATTTGGCGCCTTCTGCTGAAGAGAGCGGGAAGGACTGTATTTTCGCGCCACCGCCTTTAATTTGCATATTATCTCAAGATGGACTCCGCCTCCCCCATGTTGGAGTACCTAGGGGGCGGCCTCCCGGAGCAGTGGGAGTTCTTGTGTGAAGTCTTACGTGCCGCCCAGTGGTGTGCAGAAGAAGGTTCGGGAATGTTGCAGAGGGGAGAGTCTCCTGCCTGAATAGCCTTACCTGCGAACAAGACCCCGAGCCTGAGATGATCGACGAGAGGGAAGCACCGCCTGCCTATACTCCGGGACCGTAGAGGCCACCTTGTTTCCCATCGCGGTCGCAGCCCGAGCTGTGCCTTGGCTCGCGTGGGGGATTTGCCAAGCCCTCTGCGCAATGGCCCTTGCTGATGGCCGAGATACGTGCCGCGGTAATACGAAAGACCACAGAGAAAAAAATCTACTTCGAGGAGCTCGTGAAAACAGTATATGAGCTCCACGCGAATACTCAGCCCCAACTGGAGAGAAGAATGGGAGTGGTGGTAACGTTTGATAAAAGCCGAGGTTTCGGGTTCATCAAAGACTTGTCCACAGGCCGAGACCTTTATGTGAATCGGAGGTCTGTGAAACGCAGCTATTTACCCGAACGTTTGCATAACCTCCGCGAAGGGGAAGAAGTGGAATTTACCCCCGCTGAGGGCCTGAGGGGTCCCTATGCCACGGCAATAACCCATCCCAAGCCGGGACCAGAGGATTGGGAAGAGCCTGAGGAGCATGCCAGTCCAGAATGCGAGCCAGAGAGTCCAGCGGAACCTGCTCGCAATACTTATCAGGAGAGGGGTTTCTTCACCGGCCCTAATATCTTCTGGCAGCCCACAGCGCTAGAGAAACGGGTGAGTCCCTATCCCTCACCTGAGTTGCCCCGCAGGGAGAAGACACAAGCGGAGATGGAAAATATGCAGAAATTTCACGAGACCCTTGATGTCCTGCGGTGAGGAGAGAGTCAAGACTCAGCGACTGTACCTGCTGCGACTGCACCGGATCCCTGCAGTGAAGCATCGCATGAGACTCTGGAGGAACAGATCGCCAGGCTAGAAATACATCTTGATGGCCTGCGACAAATTGCTGCTTCCAGGGTGGCACCAACACCACCTGACAGTAGCGATCCATCTGAGAACTCTGATATCCCCGGGCCTGCAGAGAAAGATCCCGTTGCCACCAGTTCAGCGACCAACATCACTGTGCCCGAAAAACTTTGTTATGCCAGGAGCCGGGTCCGTCGCATAAGGCCGGCGACACCCAGACCCATGGAGCCTCCTGCATCGTTAACCCCTAGGCTTGCGGAGCCTATACCATTAACAGGGCCATTTGTTTTACAGTTGCCTGCTAACACAATTTTATGGGCCCAGCCAAGTGTGAATGCCCGTTCCAGGCCAAGGCTCAGAGCGGAACCAGGATGCACCACGTCTGATGACCATTATGAACTGGACACGTACCTGTGAGTAGGCCTGCTAGGCCATAATTGCTGAAGGACCCATACAGTAACTTAACCGTTTCAGGACAGGAGTCCTATGTTATGGCACTATGGGCTGCTGCCAGTTTCCCATGGCCCAGTGGTGGTTGTAAGTAGGGATGAGCGAACCCGAACTGTATAGTTCGGGTTCGTACCGAATTTTGGGGTGTCCGTGACATTTTCGTAAAAGTCCAGGTTCGGGTTCGGTGTTCGTCGCTTTCTTGGCGCTTTTTGAAAGGCTGCAAAGCAGCCAATCAACAAGCGTCATACTACTTGCCCCAAGAGGCCGTCACAGCCATGCCTACTATTGGCATGGCTGTGATTGGCCAGAGCCTCTATTTAAGCTGGAGTCACGTAGCGCCGCACGTCACTCTGCTCTGATCAGCATAGGGAGAGGTTGCAGCCGCGACGTTAGGGCGAGATTAGGCAGTGATTAACTCCTCCAAAAGACTTCATTCAGAGATCGATCTGCAGCTGTGGATGATTGAACTGCTGCTATTGAATTGCTCACTGTTTTTAGGCTGCCCAGAGCGTTTTTCAGTCACTTTTTTCTGGGGTGATCGGCGGCCATTTAGTGTCTTGTGGTGTGCACAAGCTGCCACCAAGTGCATTTAACCCTCAATGGTGTGGTTGTTTTTTGGCTAAATCCTACATCAGGGTGAAGCTGTCACACCAAGTGCATTTAACCAGCAATAGTCTGTTTATTTTTTGGCCATATACTACATCAGGGGCAAGCTGTCACCAAGTGCATTTAACCCTCAATGGTGTGGTTGTTTTTTGGCTAAATCCTACATCAGGGTCAAGCTGTCACCAAGTGCATTTAACCCTCAATGGTGTGGTTGTTTTTTGGCAAAATCCTACATCAGGGTCAAGCTGTCACACCAAGTGCATTTAACCAGCAATAGTCTGGTTATTTTTTGGCCACATACTACATCAGGGGCAAGCTGCGCCTGTCACCAAGTGCATTTAACCCTCAATAGTGTGGTTGGTCAAGCTGTCACACCAAGTGCATTTAACCATCAATAGTGTGGTTATTTTTTGGCCATATCCCAGTCTAATTCTGTCAGTAAACGTATACCTGTCACCCAGCGCCTAAATATTAGGCCTCAAATTTATATCCAGCTAAATCTGTCGTTACTGCTGTGGCTGGTCAAGTTATTTAGTGTCCGTCAAAGCACATTTTTTGTTCTGGGTTGAAATACAATTCCCAATTTAGCAATTTCCTAATTTAGTGGTTTCTGCTGTATCAGGCCTACTTTAAATTTATCCCTAAAAGGGTATATCAGATTCAAGGTGCACATAGGGTCATTCTGAATAACTTCACACACACGCTACTGTGCATTTCCAAGTCTATTTCTGTCAGTAAACCTATACCTGTCACCCAGCGCCTAAATAATAGGCCTCAAATTTATAGTCAGCTAAATCTGTCGTTACTGGTGTGGCTGGTCAAGTTATTTAGTGTCCGTCAAAGCACAGTTTTTGTTCTGGGTTGAAATACAATTCCCAATTTAGCAATTTCCTAATTTAGTGGTTTCTGCTGTATCAGGCCTACTTTAAATTTATCCCTAAAAGGGTATATCAGATTCAAGGTGCACATAGGGTCATTCTGAATAACTTCACACACACGCTACTGTGCATATCCCAGTCTAATTCTGTCAGTAAACGTATACCTGTCACCCAGCGCCTAAATAATAGGCCTCAAATTTATAGTCAGCTAAATCTGTCGTTACTGGTGTGGCTGGTCAAGTTATTTAGTGTCCGTCAAAGCACAGTTTTTGTTCTGGGTTGAAATACAATTCCCAATTTAGCAATTTCCTAATTTAGTGGTTTCTGCTGTATCAGGCCTACTTTAAATTTATCCCTAAAAGGGTATATTAGATTCAAGGTGCAGATAGGGTCATTCTGAATAACTTTACACACACGCTACTGTGCATATCCCAGACTAATTCTGTCAGTAAACCTATACCTGTCACCCAGCGCCTAAATACTAGGCCTCAAATTTATATCCAGCTAAATCTGTCTTTACTGCTGTACTGGTGTGGCTGGTCAAGTTATTTAGTGTCAGTCAAAGCACAGTTTTTGTTCTGGGTTGAAATACAATTCCCAATTTAGCAATTTCCTAATTTAGTGGTTTCTGCTGTATCAGGCCTACTTTAAATTTATCCCTAAAAGGGTATATCAGATTCAAGGTGCACATAGGGTCATTCTGAAAAACTTCACACACACGCTACTGTGCATTTCCAAGTCTAATTCTGTCAGTAAACCTATACCTGTCACCCAGCGCCTAAATACTAGGCCTCAAATTTATATCCAGCTAAATCTGTCGTTACTGGTGTGGCTGGTCAAGTTATTTAGTGTCCGTCAAAGCACAGTTTTTGTTCTGGGTTCAAATACAATTCCCAATTTAGCAATCTCCTAATTTAGTGGTTTCTGCTGTATCAGGCCTACTTTAAACTTATCCCTAAAAGGGTATATCAGATTCAAGGTGCACATAGGGTCATTCTGAATAACTTCACACACACGCTACTGTGCATTTCCAAGTCTAATTCTGTCAGTAAACCTATACCTGTCACCCATCGCCTAAATACTAGGCCTCAAATTTATAGTCAGCTAAATCTGTGGTTACTGCTGTGCCTGTATTAGTGTAATACGGTACCTAAATATATAGCCAGATAGTGTTAGTTGTCTTTAAAAAAAGGCCTGAATTTGAATTCAACACATTGGGTCAAATAATATTTTTGTTGTTGTGAACGATAACAATGAGGAAAACATCTAGTAAAGGACGCGGACGCGGACATGGTCGTGGTGGTGTTAGTGGACCCTCTGGTGCTGGGAGAGGACGTGGCCGTTCTGCCACAGCCACACGTCCTAGTGTACCAACTACCTCAGGTATCAGTAGCCGCCATAATTTACAGCGATATTTGGTGGGGTCCAATGCCGTTCTAAGGATGGTAAGGCCTGAGCAGGTACAGGCATTAGTCAATTGGGTGGCCGACAGTGGATCCAGCACGTTCACATTATCTCCCACCCAGTCTTCTGCAGAAAGCGCACAGATGGCGCCTGAAAACCAACCCCATCAGTCTGTCACATCACCCCCATGCATACCAGGGAAACTGTCTGAGCCTCAAGTTATGCAGCAGTCTCTTATGCTGTTTAAAGACTCCGCTGGCAGGGTTTCCCAAGGGAATCCACCCAGCCCTTCCCCAGCGGTGGAAGACATAGAATGCACTGACGCACAACCACTTATGTTTCCTGATGACGAGGACATGGGAATACCACCTCAGCATGTCTCTGATGATGACGAAACACAGGTGCCAACTGCTGCGTCTTTCTGCAGTGTGTAGACTGAACAGGAGGTCAGGGATCAAGACTGGGTGGAAGACGATGCAGGGGACGATGAGGTCCTAGACCCCACATGGAATGAAGGTCGTGCCACTGACTTTCACAGTTCGGAGGAAGAGGCAGTGGTGAGACCGAGCCAACAGCGTAGCAAAAGAGGGAGCAGTGGGCAAAAGCAGAACACCCGCCGCCAAGAGACTCCGCCTTCTACTGACCGCCGCCATCTGGGACCGATCACCCCAAAGGCAGCTTCAAGGAGTTCCCTGGCATGGCACTTCTTCAAACAATGTGCTGACGACAAGACCCGAGTGGTTTGCACGCTATGCCATCAGAGCTTGAAGCGAGGCATTAACGTTCTGAACCTTAGCACAACCTGCATGCAAAGCATGAACTGCAGTGGAGTAAACACCTTAAAACCAAGGAAGTCACTCAGGCTCCCCCTGCTACCTCTTCTGCTGCTGCCGCCTCGGCCTCTTCTGCTGCTGCCGCCTCGGCCTCTCCTGCTGCTGCCTCGGCCTCTTCCTCCGCCTCTGGAGGAACGTTGGCACCTGCCGCCCAGCAAACAGGGGATGTACCACCAACACCACCACCACCTCCGTCACCAAGCATCTCAACCATGTCACACGGCAGCGTTCAGCTCTCCATCTCACAAACATCTGAGAGAAAGTGTAAATTCCCACCTAGCCACCCTCGATCCCTGGCCCTGAATGCCAGCATTTCTAAACTACTGGCCTATGAAATGCTGTCATTTAGGCTGGTGGACACAGACAGCTTCAAACAGCTCATGTCGCTTGCTGTCCCACAGTATGTTGTTCCTAGCCGGCACTACTTCTCCAAGAGAGCCGTGCCTTCCCTGCACAACCAAGTATCCGATAAAATCAAGTGTGCACTGCGCAACGCCATCTGTGGCAAGGTCCACCTAACCACAGATACGTGGACCAGTAAGCACGGCCAGGGACGCTATATCTCCCTAACTGCACACTGGGTAAATGTAGTGGCAGCTGGGCCCCAGGCGGAGAGCTGTTTGGCGCACGTCCTTCCGCCGCCAAGGATCGCAGGGCAACATTCTTTGCCTCCTGTTGCCACCTCCTCCTTCTCGGCTTCCTCCTCCTCTTCTTCCACCTGCTCATCCAGTCAGCCACACACCTTCACCACCAACTTCAGCACAGCCCGGGGTAAACGTCAGCAGGCCATTCTGAAACTCATATGTTTGGGGGACAGGCCCCACACCGCACAGGAGTTGTGGCGGGGTATAGAACAACAGACCGACGAGTGGTTGCTGCCGGTGAGCCTCAAGCCCGGCCTAGTGGTGTGTGATAATGGGCGAAATCTCGTTGCAGCTCTGGGACTAGCCGGTTTGACGCACATCCCTTGCTTGGCGCATGTGCTGAATTTGGTGGTGCAGAAGTTCATTCACAACTACCCCGACATGTCAGAGCTGCTGCATAAAGTGCGGGCCGTCTGTTCGCGCTTCCGGCGTTCACATTCTGCCTCTGCTCGCCTGTCTGCTATACAGCGTAACTTCGGCCTTCCCGCTCACCGCCTCATATGCGACGTGCCCACCAGGTGGAACTCCACCTTGCACATGCTGGACAGACTGTGCGAGCAGCAGCAGGCCATAGTGGAGTTTCAGCTGCAGCACGCACGGGTCAGTCGCACTACGGAACAGCACCACTTCACCACCAATGACTGGGCCTCCATGCGAGACCTGTGTGCCCTGTTGCGCTGTTTCGAGTACTCCACCAACATGGCCAGTGGCGATGCAATACCACTTCTATGTCTCCTTGAGAAAACACTTAGGGCGATGATGCAAGAGGAGGTGGCCCAGGAGGAGGAGGAGGAGGAAGAGGGGTCATTTTTAGCACTTTCAGGCCAGTCTCTTCGAAGTGACTCAGAGGGAGGTTTTTTGCAACAGCAGAGGCCAGGTACAAATGTGGCCAGCCAGGGCCCACTACTGGAGGACGAGGAGGACGAGGATGAGGAGGAGGTGGAGGAGGATGAGGATGAAGCATGGTCACAGCGGGGTGGCACCCAACGCAGCTCGGGCCCATCACTGGTGCATGGCTGGGGGGAAAGGCAGGACGATGACGATACGCCTCCCACAGAGGACAGCTTGTCCTTACCTCTGGGCAGCCTGGCACACATGAGCGACTACATGCTGCAGTGCCTGCGCAACGACAGCAGAGTTGCCCACATTTTAACGTGTGCGGACTACTGGGTTGCCACCCTGCTGGATCCACGCTACAAAGACAATGTGCCCACCTTACTTCCTTCACTGAAGCGTGATAGGAAGATGCGCGAGTACAATTGCACGTTGGTAGACACGCTACTGAGAGCATTCCCAAATGTCACAGGGGAATTAAGTGGAAGCCCAAGGGCAAGGCAGAGGAGGAGCAAGAGGTCGCCAAGGCAGCTGTGTCACGGCCAGCTCCTCTGAGGGCAGGGTTAGCATGGCAGAGATGTGGAAAAGTTTTGTCAACACGCCACAGCTAACTGCACCACCACCTGATACGCAATGTGTTAGCAGGAGGCAACATTTCACTATCATGGTGGAACAGTACGTGTGCACACCCCTCCACGTACTGACTGATGGTTCGGCCCCATTCAACTTCTGGGTCTCTAAATTGTCCACGTGGCCAGAGCTAGCCTTTTATGCCTTGGAGGTGCTGGCCTGCCCGGCAGCCAGCGTTTTGTCTGAACCTGTATTCAGCACGGCAGGAGGCGTCATTACAGACAAACGCAGCCGCCTGTCTACAGCCAATGTGGACAAGCTGACGTTCATAAAAATGAACCAGGCATGGATCCCACAGGACCTGTCCATCCCTTGTGCAGATTAGACATTAACTACCTCCCCTTAACCATATATTATTGTACTCCAGGGCACTTCCTCATTCAATCCTCTTTTTATTTTCATTTTACCATTATATTGCGAGGCTACCCAAAGTTGAATGAACATCTCCTCTGTCTGGGTGCCGGGGCCTAAATATATGCCAATGGACTGTTCCAATGTTGGGTGACGTGAAGCCTGATTCTCTGCTATGACATGCAGACTGATTCTCTGCTGACATGAAGCCAGATTCTCTGTTACGGGACCTCTCTCCTCTGCCTGGGTGCTGGGCCTAAATATATGACAATGGACTGTTGCAGTGGTGGCTGACGTGAAGCCTGATTCTCTGCTATGACATGCAGACTGATTCTCTGCTGACATGAAGCCAGATTCTCTGTTACGGGACCTCTCTCCTCTGCCTGGGTGCTGGGCCTAAATATATGACAATGGACTGTTGCAGTGGTGGCTGACGTGAAGCCTGATTCTCTACTATGACATGCAGACTGATTCTCTGCTGACATGAAGACAGATTCTCTGTTACGGGACCTCTCTCCTCTGCCTGGGTGCTGGGCCTAAATATATGACAATGGACTGTTGCAGTGGTGGCTGACGTGAAGCCGGATTCTCTGCTATGACATGCAGACTGATTCTCTGCTGACATGAAGCCAGATTCTCTGTTACGGGACCTCTCTCCTCTGGCTGGGTGCCTGGGCCTAAATATATGCCAATGGACTGTTCCAATGTTGGGTGACGTGAAGCCTGATTCTCTGCTATGACATGCAGACTGATTCTCTGCTGACATGAAGCCAGATTCTCTGTTACGGGACCTCTCTCCTCTGCTTGGGTGCTGGGCCTAAATATATGACAATGGACTGTTGCAGTGGTGGCTGACGTGAAGCCTGATTCTCTGCTATGACATGCAGACTGATTCTCTGCTGACATGAAGCCAGATTCTCTGTTACGGGACCTCTCTTCTCTGCCTGGGTGCTGGGCCTAAATATATGCCAATGGACTGTTCCAATGTTGGGTGACGTGAAGCCTGATTCTCTGCTATGACATGCAGACTGATTCTCTGCTGACATGAAGCCAGATTCTCTGTTACGGGACCTCTCTCCTCTGCCTGGGTGCTGGGCCTAAATATATGACAATGGACTGTTGCAGTGGTGGCTGACGTGAAGCCTGATTCTCTGCTATGACATGCAGACTGATTCTCTGCTGGCATGAAGACAGATTCTCTGTTACGGGACCTCTCTCCTCTGCCTGGGTGCCTGGGCCTAAATATATGCCAATGGACTGTTCCAATGTTGGGTGACGTGAAGCCAGATTCTCTGCTATGGGACCTCTCTCCAATTGATATTGGTTAATTTTTATTTATTAAATTTTTATTTTAATTCATTTCCCTATCCACATTTGTTTGCAGGGGATTTACCTACATGTTGCTGCCTTTTGCAGCCCTCTAGCCCTTTCCTGGGCTGTTTTACAGCCTTTTTAGTGCCGAAAAGTTCGGGTCCCCATTGACTTCAATGGGGTTCGGGTTCGGGTTCGGGACGAAGTTCGGATCGGGTTCGGATCCCGAACCCGAACATTTCCGTGAAGTTCGGCCGAACTTCTCGAACCCGAACATCCAGGTGTTCGCTCAACTCTAGTTGTAAGGCCACTGAGAATTCCACTTGTCCTGCAGCCATATTGTTTACAGGACCTCCTGCCTGCTTCAAGTGCCAATCCAAGTTGTGCCTGCTGTTTTTGCACCTTTACCCTTTTAACCCCCTTTTCAGGTTGAATAGGGAATATTACAGCACTTCTTTTATCTACCAGGACTTGCCAGGGGAAAATATCCCTGAGATGTGGAGTTTTGTGCTGTGAATTTTATGTGCAATATAACAAGTGTTAATTGGGCCACGTTGTTCCCCACCTTTTGTGGAACAGGGTCATTGTATTTTATATGGGGTTTTGATGTGTATTTTTCCTGTTATCTCCTGTACCAGGCCTAATAGGGGTAGGTCTTCCTCCTAGGCAGTAGAGGGAGCTAGGGAACCTAGTATATATTGTCAGGTCCAGTTCAGGAGAAGTTAGTGAAGCAGTGTTGTAGTTAGAAGCCAGTGGACAATTTAGCTAGAGGTTAGCTGAAGTGCAGCTTCTAACATGCAGCTAGATAGTCCTGGGTTTTAACTTGCATCCAGGGGAAGAAGTTGCCTCCTGAAAATAACAAGTTCCCAGCACAAAACTCCACATCTCAGGGATATTTTCCCCTGGCAAGTCCTGGTAGATAAAAGAAGTGCTGTAATATTCCCTATTCAACCTGAAAAGGGGGTTAAAAGGGTAAAGGTGCAAAAACAGCAGGCACAACTTGGATTGGCACTTGAAGCAGGCAGGAGGTCCTGTAAACAATTGGCGTACACATTCTGTGTTGTATTTTTCAACATCTTGAATTACAATTGACCCGCCTTTATCCGCCAGACGAATAAAAATACAACACAGAATGTCTACGCCAATTGTCAGACAGCAACACGTACTAAAAATTGACAAAAGACCCGATCGATCAATTTTATAGGGACTTGGAAAACTTTTGTATAAAGGGGAAAGACATCGGAATTTTAAATAATGACGAATATGATTTTATCCTAAATAAATACCCAAGGAAATCAGTCTTCTACTGCATCCCCAAAGTACATAAGGACAAAAATAATCCGCCAGGACGTCCTATAGTTTCAGGCATTGACTCACTAACGGCGAACCTTTCCCAATACATTGACTCTTTACTCCAAATTAAAGTTAAAAAAATACCTTCGTATGTAAAAGATACAACACAAATTATAAAAAGAGTAGAAAACCTAAAATTTGAGGAACACTGGATAATGGGCACATTAGATGTCCAATCGTTATATACGGTCATAGACCATAGACAGGGAAAGGAAGCAGTTAAAAAACAATTAATACGAGAAAATAGATTGACAACACAACAAATTGAGTTTTTAACTGAAGGTATCGAGTTTATTTTAATGCATAATTATTTCTATTTTAACGGTGCCTTTTACTTACAAACTCGGGGCACTGCCATGGGCACCAGGTTCGCCCCCAGTTACGAAAATCTTTTTATGGCCGAGTGGGAAGACCAAATTGTGGCCCCCAAACTGGGGACGGACCTGGTGCTATGGCAGAGATATATTGATGATGTGTTTTTTATCTGGCGATCAGGTCCCGAGCAACTCGATACTTTTTTAAACTCTATTAATAACAACAGTTTTAATCTTAAATTTTCAGGCACTAACAGTAGCGAAAGCTTAGAGTTTTTGGATCTGAAAATTTATGTAGAAAATGGGACAATTAAAACCTGCACATATATAAAACCAACAGCACGCAACAGCTATATTTTATTTAATAGCTGTCACCTACCGAGTTGGCTTTTAAATATTCCCCAGGGCCAATTCCGCAGGTTGAAGCGAAACTGTACAGTAGCGGAACAATTCGAACTTGAAGCAGCTAAAATGAAGCAACAGTTTTTAAATAAAGAATATCCGGAAGAAATTTTAGAATCAGCTTTGACGAAAGTGAGGAATATGGAGAGAGCGGAATTCTTTACGGAAAAGGTAACAGTTGAAAAAGATAAAAAGGAGAACCAGCGAAAAATGATCCTACCTTACAGCAGCGACTACAAGAAAGTCAAAAACATTATATATAAACATTGGGACATAATCCAAAAAGATAAGGTGGTGGGAACAATTATTCCCCCCAAACCTTTAATATTTTTTACAAAAGTACCCAACCTGGGCAATAAAATAGCTCCAACGGTGAGGGAAGATAAGGCAGAAAAACCATCTATACAAAAATGGATTAATCTAATTGGTTTTGTAAGATGCGGACAATGCGGCAATTGTAAAGTAACCTCTTTTAACAAACATACTAAGGAGGTTATCTCAACAACTAATGGGTTTAGACACAGCATAAAGGAATTGTTAACTTGTCATTCAGACAATGTGGTCTATATTATAGAATGTCCATGCAAGTTGCAGTATATAGGCAGGACCAAGAGAACCCTGAAAAAACGGGTCGCAGAACATGTAGCTAACATTAAAAAGGGGGTAGAAACCCACAAATTGTCGAGACATTTTAAAATTGCCCACAATAGCAACCCAATCGGTTTAAAATTTGCTGCTATAGACAAGGTACCCAGAAGTTGGAGAGGATGGAACCACATTAGCAAGATGTCCAGGATAGAGACTCAGAGAATTTTTGAGATGGAGACCATGATTCCGGGAGGCCTGAATGCGGAGTATGAGCTATTCGGCTTTTTATGAAATCAGTGGGGGCCTCCTGCCGGGGGCGACCTCCGCCGAACTTCTATATGGTTCGGCGGGCTTCCCCCTCGGCAGTGGACCTCCCAGGCACTCGCGTTTTCCGGAGGAAAAGTCTCGCATTTCAACCATATATGAATTGAAAAATTCCAAATCAAATAGATGTATTAATGTCCAAGGTTTGAATAAGACCACTATATTATGGGCATGCGTGGTGAGTCCCTATGGAATACTATTGCAAACCTGTATAGACTGTATACCATTATCCAGATACTTTTATTTAATATTTAATATTGTTTATTCAATATTACTGCAAGTTTTTTAGACTACACACATTTTTAATTTTTAATTTTTATACTCATTCCTCATTTTTATATTGTAGTCCTGTGGCAATTTATAATCCTTGTGGCAACATTTCCACCCTATGAGTAAATAATCTTGTGAAACAAAGATGGCTATTAGTACCGGAAAGCGCATACATATTGCAGTAACTATTGACTACGTCCTCACAGTAAGGACAGGATCCTTGATAAATTCACAAATTCAAAAATGTATGGACAGCCACTAAGTGAAGCAAACAGTAAAGAAGGAAACACTATACTCGCAGTTGGAAATATGAGAAGAGATAAAACGACACCCATTTGAGTAGAAAAACTGAAAGTCCTTCCGGTGTGATGACCCATGCCGGGTTTTAGTTTTAACCTCTACAGCATATAAAATAACCTTATGGGGGGGGGGGGGCGGTCTGATAACCACTGAAGAAGGGGATACTCTAACCCCGAAACGCGTCTGGTCAGACCCCCCACCGTTTTCAAGGAGTAGTGCACTACACAAAGAAGAAGACCGCTGCCGAATATCCGTTTAAGGTCCGCGTGGAAAGCCACACTGAATCGGGTCCGAAGCCAAACCGGCGGACTCACGTGCATCGATCCACGACGCGGCAAACGAATCCTTGGTGAAGGAAAAGGAAATCTCCACCTGAACACGGCAGTCGGGGTCACTCCAAACGGGTAAGACCGTTCCGACCTCTGGTCGGCGTTACCGAATATATTATTTAGCCACTGCCAGCGGGATACTGCTGGGATATACATGCAGCGGGACGCCGCCGTATGTTAGTCAGTGGCTACAATTCAAACTTTCACTGCAGGCGCTATAAAGGAGGTACAAAGCCGCTTACTAGGATTATGGACTAACAATCACCTCTTTTTCCACGATATGAATTCACAGCCATTTTTTATCCATTCTTTATCCATTTTACTTTTCTGATACTCTGTTGCCAAATGCAAAAACTTTTTAGGACATTGTCTGACAAATGAGACAATCATTTTGACTGCTGCGCAAAACCAATTTTTTTTTTGCCACCCTCAGGTTTATGATGTATTGACATTCAATAGATATAGCAAACTGTCATCCTATAAACTGCTTTTTCTGACTATTGTGCAAGTCGGGTGTTGCGGGAATTTCTGTAGACGCTATCAAGGTGGTACAAGGGCCGAAAGCTGGTGCTACAGACTTGTTTCTACCCTGGTCAAAAGGGATATTTATTCACAGCTATCTGGACCTTAATTACTGTGCCGCTACTGGTTGGCTGTATAGGCTTTTATTCCAACTACCAGTGACTGAGTATCTTTCAAATCGTGCTCACCATCAGCCAATTTATTATTCCTCAGGATCCTCAGTGCACTGATAGTTATATTGGGAGAATGTGTATTTATTAAGTTTGATTCTAATAGGGAATATTTATATTTATATTTATTTTTACTATTTTTACTGTTCTAATCAATTTTAGAGCTACGGTTTTTTACTAATTTTCGTACTGTTTTAAACTGATTAAAGTTTGTGGCTGAATATCTTGTGGTGTGCCCAGTCTTCTATTGTTTGAAAGACTGTAAATAGTTGAACTGTTTCAGTAAAAGGAAGTTCTGTTTCACTGCAACTTGTGTTCATAATTATTCCTACAACAAATCGGTGTGCCACCGTTACCGGCACTGGCGTCACAAACTTTAAGGGATCTTGCCACCGGCACACTAAACCTGATACACCCAGGGCACCTCACCTACCACCCGGCCTGGTCTCTATACATAGAGAGTGCCCCAGAGGATCCATGTGCCAGCCTCTCCATCATTGCTGTACGCCTGCCCAGGGTATATAAAAACTGTGAGTAACAATAGCAACCCTCTGTCTGTTAACTGCCCCTGTGACCTCACTATCGCTCACCCTGCAGGGCTGCGTACTGCACATCTGCTGGTGAACCAGGCACATTACACTTTAACAGTGGCAAAAATCATAAATACAGATATAAATTATGCAGGACTTGGCAATAAATATGTAACGGTCACGTACACACACACACAGGGGGGAGGATAGTGACCACTGCGCTCCACCCTCACCCCTGGCCCTGCCTACTTGCCTCACGAGTCCTGATGACAGGGGACAACTGGACAGCAGTCCCTAACTTAGAATACGTGTGGGAAGGACAGACAAGACAAATAACGGATAGTGAACGGACCGGGTCAAAACCAAGAGGACAACGCAGTACAGAGGGATAAGCAAAGAAAGGTCAGGAGAAGCCGGGGTCAAAAATACCAGGAGAGTCGAGAAGTACCAAAGGAGTCCGCAAAGAATAGTCAGGTGGAAGCCGAGGTCAATATACCAGGAAGGATGCGCAGTACAGGAGGAGCAGGCAAAGGATCGTCAGGGAACAGGATCAGGTAAGTATACAGGTATCCAACAACTGCCAGGAACCTAAATTAACAGGCAACCTGTGGCTAGCAGGCTGCCTGTATTTATAGAGAAAAAAAAGGGGGTCAGTCAGCACATCCCAAAGCGCAGGGGCACGTTGCTATGGCTGAGAACAAGACTGTTAGACAAAAGTTACAATGCAACAGCTCACTGCAAACCAACTAGAGTACAAAATTGCATCATAATTGCAAATGCTACACTAATAAGTTATTTACCTGTTATGTACCATGACGGCTATCATACAATTCAGAGAGTGCAGGTTCCACATGCATGCTGGATCCGCCTGAATTTCTGTCATTTTTGGTGCCATGGAGGCCATTTTGGCACCAAAAATGACAGAAATTCATGCGGATCCAGTATGCATGTGGAACCTGCACTCTCTGAATTGTATGATAGCCGTCATGGCACATAACAGGTAAATTTAGTGTTAGGAACCCGTCTAACTAGAGATCGCCTTGACGTGTGGCAGACGGGCTCAAATAATTTTGTACAAAACGATTTGCCAAGCATCTCTAACTTATTAGTGTAGCATTTGCAATTATGATGCAATTTTGTACTCTATTTGGTTTGCAGTGAGCTGTTGCATTGTAACTTTTATCTAACTGCCTGTATTTATAGTGGGGAGTGAGGATCATGTGACGTGGCCAGCATCACATGACTGACAGACCGATCAGTCGAGCACCGAGTGATCAGCTTGGCGCTCAAGGCAGACCTAGGAGCAGGGAGCCTCCCAGCTAGCAAAGCTGCCCTGGGAACGAGGTCAAACACAGATCCTTGCTCCTGAAGCTAAGCAGCAGGTCTGCGGCTGATGGGAGACCGAGTGCGCCTTCGGCACCCCGTTACAGTACCCCCACTTTTACGAGGGGCCACTGGACCCAAGACTTCAGGCGATGGCCTTTCAGGGTGTTCTAAATGAAATTTTTAAACAAGTCTAGGAGCATGAACCTCCCTGGCAGGTACCCAAGATCTCTCTTCAGGTCCATACCCATTCCAGTGAATCAGGTACTGCAAGAAATTACGCACATTCCTGACATCCACTGTTTTAGACACCACATACTCAACAGCATCATTAACAAGAACCGGCAGAGGCGAGGCTTTCGATGGTATTACCGGTTCAAAATGTTTTTTAAGTAGAGATTTATGGAACACATTATGAATGTGGAATGACTCGGGCAGCTCCAACCTAAATGATACTGGGTTAATCACCTCCGTAATCTTATATGGTTCAATAAAATGAGGAGCAAACTTTTTAGAATCTACCTTAAGAGAGAGATTCTTGGAGGACAACCATGCCTTATCCCCAACCTGAAAATTCACCCCCCTTGAACGTCTCCTATCGGCCTTGAGTGTCTGAGAACTTTGAGCCTTTTATAAGTTTGATTGAACCCGGGCCCAAACTGTGCACAGTTCAGAGGAGAGCCTATCCACCTCAGGGTTAGAGGAGGAGACGGATGACCCAGAATGAAAACGGGGATGGAAACCATGGTTACAAAAGAAAGGTGAAACCCCAGCAGAAGAATTGACACGGTTATTTTTTTTTAAATTCTTTTTATTGAGCATAAAAATACACTAGTCATATAAAGCGCACACAACGGTATGCACTATACAGACATCACAAACATAGTCCGTACATGTCAAGTTGGTCAGTTATATCACCATAGACACAGTCCTATATGCATAATTATAATTACAGACAGAGCGTTCAGATAAAGACAGAAGTTTACAGTCGTCTCGATACATCAGCCAGTGCATTAGAAAGATCCTGTCTAGAATACATCGATTGCGGCGAAGAACATCATCTTTCCCATACTTTAGTAAATTTCGAGGTGCATCCCCTGTTTTTATATACAATATTTTCATACTGAATAACGGCATTCACTAAATCTTTCCACTGATTCAATGTAGGGCCTCTCTCCCCCATCCACCGAATCGCTACAGCTTTTCGTGCCAAGAATAAAGTCTCCCTCAAAAATATTCTCTCATAATGCCCCCACACCTCCTCATCCAAAATCCCAAAGAGACATATTTTGGGACCCATAGGTACAGGACGTCCCAAAATAATAGTTAAAAAGTCAGTAACCTTCGTCCAAAACCTCTGAATATGTGAGCACGACCATATCAGATGCCAAAAATCAGCACCGTCCATGGCGCACCTATGACAGCACGAGTGTGTAAGTATTCCCATTTTATACAGACGCAGAGGAGATAAGTACCCTTGGTGTATTATACATAGCTGTATGAACTTATTATTAATGGCCGGAGATACCAACACAGGGGATTCTAATAAATCTTCAATGTCCTCATCAGCGAGGTCAGGTATCAAAGCTTGCCATTTTGGTATGACCTGCAATGGGGCTAGTTTACACTTAGCATTCAGCAGGTGAGTGTATAACCCTGAAATAAATCCTTTGGGGCCTTGAGATCGGATCACCCCAATCATAGGAAATTTAGCCATCTGGATCCGGGACGCACCAAAATGTGTCTGCAAAGCATGGCGTATCTGCAGGAACTTATGGAATGAACTCCTGGGTAAATCATGTTTACTACATAACGTGTCATAGGTACAAAAATTACCACCCTCATACACATCCCCCAACAGACGCACATTATGCGATTTCCAGAACTGAATTCCGGGGAGTAATGTTAAAGACGGGAACATGGGGTTATCCCAAAGAGGGACTTCTGGTATATTGTCCGAATAGTCATGAAGGGATTTACATGCTTTCCACACCTGAACACCCAGTCTATGGATTGGCAGTAGTTTTCTAGGAAACAGGCTCGGCTTCTCCAGAACAGGCCACAGTGATCTAATATTCAGAAACTCAGCTAAAAGGTACTCCGACCTGGGCGATTGGACATCTATATGTAACCAGGCTCTCAGATATCGTAGCTGACCTGCCAAATAATATACAGTATATATAGATCCGGCAAGGACATACCCCCACATCCCCTCTGTCGGAACAATGTATCTACTGATAGCTTGTGTCTATTAGACCCCCACAAAAAAGGTGCCATCATAGATTTGTACTGGAGAAAAACCTTTTTTGGGATAATAAACGGTGCATGCTCCATAACATACAAGAGTTTGGGCAAAACCACCAACTTGACCAGATTGATACGGCCAGCCACTGATAGTGGCAGAGCACCCCAAACCCTAAACTTTTCCCTACAGAATTCCAGCAGAGGTTCAATGTTGGAGACATGGAAGGACCTCGCATCCTTTGAGATAGTGATCCCCAAATATTTGAAGCTGGTCACTATAGGTAGGTCACCATTAAGAATCTGCTCACACTCCATGTCATACAATGGGAAAAGAATGGACTTAGACCAATTAATTAGGAGGCCTGAAAAGCGGCTGAACCCGTCAATCAGCGCTACCGCTCTAGGGAGGGTGGTATCTACATCAGACATGAAGAGTACCATGTCGTCTGCGTACAAGCCTACCCTATCTTCCCCCTGACCCAGACTCACTCCCTTAAATACTGCATCCTCTCTAATGCGTATAGCCAGGGGCTCTATGGCCAATGCGAAGAGCAAAGGGGAGAGTGGGCAGCCCTGCCGTGTGCCTCTACCTAGCTGAAAGCTACTGGAGGATAATCCATTCACTAAGATATTGGACTTCGGCTCTTTATATAATATGGAAATCCATTTAATGAAATTAGGGCCAAACCCAAATTGCTCTAGAGTGGTAAGGAGATATGGCCATTCGATAGAGTCGAAGGCCTTGGCCGCATCAAGTGAGGCCATCGCCCACCTCTGGTGTTTAGCTAAACCTACCTGCGCGATCACCTGTACCCTTCGGATATTATCCGATGTGGATCTCCCAGGCATAAATCCCGACTGATCTGGATGAATCAATGGAGTAACCACTCCACTCAACCTCGACGCCAAAATCTTCGCTAAAATTTTATAATCCAGATTCAGCAGGGAGATCGGTCTGTAAGAGCCACATTCCACCGGATCCTTCCCGGGTTTCAACAAGATAACAATAGATGCCTCATAAATAGGGATGAGCGAACTCGAACTGTATAGTTCGGGTTCGTACCGAATTTTGGGGTGTCCGTGACACGGACCCGAACCCGGACATTTTCGTAAAAGTCCGGGTTCGGGTTCGGTGTTCGTCGCTTTCTTGGCGCTTTTGTGACGCTTTCTTGGCGCTTTTTGAAAGGCTGCAAAGCAGCCAATCAACAAGCGTCATACTACTTGCCCCAAGAGGCCGTCACAGCCATGCCTACTATTGGCATGGCTGTGATTGGCCAGAGCACCATGTGACCCAGCCTCTATTTAAGCTGGAGTCACATAGCGCCGCCCGTCACTCTGCTCTGATTAGCGTAGGGAGAGGTTGCGGCTGCGACAGTAGGGCGAGATTAGGCAGAGTAACTCCTCCAAAGGACTTGATTAATCGATCGATCTGCAGCTGTGCATCATTGAGCTGCTGAAATTCAAATGCTCACTGTTTTTAGGCTGCCCAGACCGTTTGTCAGTCACTTTTTTCTGGGGTGATCGGCGGCCATTTTGTGTCTTGTGCGGTGCTGCGACCAAGTGCATCCAAGCTGCGACCAAGTGCATTTAACCCTCAATGGTGTGGTTGTTTTTTGGCTAAAGCCTACATCAGGGTGAAGCTGTCACACCAAGTGCATTTAACCAGCAATAGTCTGTTTATTTTTTGGCCATATACTACATCAGGGGCAAGCTGCGCCTGTCACCAAGTGCATTTAACCCTCAATGGTGTGGTTGTTTTTTGGCTAAAGCCTACATCAGGGTGAAGCTGTCACACCAAGTGCATTTAACCAGCAATAGTCTGTTAATTTTTTGGCCATATACTAAATCAGGGGCAAGCTGCGCCCGTCACCAAGTACATTTAACCAGCAATAGTCTGTTCATTTTTTGGCCATATACTACATCAGGGGCAAGCTGCGCCCGTCACCAAGTGCATTTAACCCTCAGTAGTGTGGTTGGTCAAGCTGTCACACCAAGTGCATTTAACCAGCAATAGTCTGTTCATTTTTTGGCCATATACTACATCAGGGGCAAGCTGCGCCTGTCACCAAGTGCATTTAACCCTCAATGGTGTGGTTGTTTTTTGGCTAAAGCCTACATCAGGGTGAAGCTGTCACACCAAGTGCATTTAACCAGCAATAGTCTGTTCATTTTTTGGCCATATACTACATCAGGGGCAAGCTGCGCCCGTCACCAAGTGCATTTAACCCTCAGTAGTGTGGTTGGTCAAGCTGTCACACCAAGTGCATTTAACCAGCAATAGTGTGGTTATTTTTTGGCCACATCCCAGTCTAATTCTGTCACTAAATCCATACCGGTCACCCAGCGCCTAAATACTAGGCCTCAAATTTATATCCCGCTAAATCTGTCGTTACCGCTGTACTGTTGTGGCTGGGCAAGTTATTTAGTGTCCGTCAAAGCACATTTTTTGTTCTGGGTTGAAATACAATTCCCAATTTAGCAATTTCATAATTTAGTGGTTTCTGCTATATCAGAGCTATTTGAAATCTATCCCTAAAAGGGTATATAATATTCAAGGTGCACATAGGGTCATTCAGAATAACTTCACACACACGCTACTGTGCATTTCCAAGTCTAATTCTGTCACTAAATCCATACCGGTCACCCAGCGCCTAAATACTAGGCCTCAAATTTATATCCCGCTAAATCTCTCGTTACCGCTGTCCTGTTGTGGCTGGGAAAGTTATTTAGTGTCCGTCAAAGCACATTTTTTGTTCTGGGTTGAAATACAATTCCCAATTTAGCAATTTCATAATTTAGTGGTTTCTGCTATATCAGAGCTATTTGAAATCTATCCCTAAAAGGGTATATAATATTCAAGGTGCACATAGGGTCATTCAGAATAACTTCACACACACGCTACTGTGCATTTCCAAGTCTAATTCTGTCACTAAATCCATACCGGTCACCCAGCGCCTAAATACTAGGCCTCAAATTTATATTCAGCTGAATTTGAATACAATACATTGGGCCAAATAATATTTTTGTTGTTGTGGTGAACGATAACAATGAGGAAAACATCTAGTAAGGGACGCGGACGTGGACATGGTCGTGGTGGTGTTAGTGGACCCTCTGGTGCTGGGAGACGACGTGGCCGTTCTGCCACAGCCACACGTCCTAGTGTACCAACTACCTCAGGTCCCAGTAGCCGCCATAATTTACAGCGATATATGGTGGGGCCCAATGCCGTTCTAAGGATGGTAAGGCCTGAGCAGGTACAGGCATTAGTCAATTGGGTGGCCGACAGTGGATCCAGCACGTTCACATTATCTCCCACCCAGTCTTCTGCAGAAAGCGCACAGATGGCGCCTGAAAACCAACCCCATCAGTCTGTCACATCACCCCCATGCATACCATGGGAAACTGTCTCAGCCTCAAGTTATGCAGCAGTCTCTTATGCTGTTTGAAGACTCCGCTGGCAGGGTTTCCCAAGGGCATCCACCTAGCCCTTCCCCAGCGGTGGAAGACATAGACTGCACTGACGCACAACCACTTATGTTTCCTGATGATGAGGACATGGGAATACCACCTCAGCATGTCTCTGATGATGACGAAACACAGGTGCCAACTGCTGCGTCTTTCTGCAGTGTGCAGACCTGAACAGGAGGTCAGGGATCAAGACTGGGTGGAAGACGATGCAGGGGACGATGAGGTCCTAGACCCCACATGGAATGAAGGTCGTGCCACTGACTTTCACAGTTCGGAGGAAGAGGCAGTGGTGAGACCGAGCCAACAGCGTAGCAAAAGAGGGAGCAGTGGGCAAAAGCAGAACACCCGCCGCCAAGAGACTCCGCCTGCTACTGACCGCCGCCATCTGGGACCGAGCACCCCAAAGGCAGCTTCAAGGAGTTCCCTGGCATGGCACTTCTTCAAACAATGTGCTGACGACAAGACCCGAGTGGTTTGCACGCTGTGCCATCAGAGCCTGAAGCGAGGCATTAACGTTCTGAACCTGAGCACAACCTGCATGACCAGGCACCTGCATGCAAAGCATGAACTGCAGTGGAGTAAACACCTTAAAACCAAGGAAGTCACTCAGGCTCCCCCTGCTACCTCTTCTGCTGCGGCCGCCTCGGCCTCTTCCTCTGCCTCTGGAGGAACGTTGGCACCTGCCGCCCAGCAAACAGGGGATGTACCACCAACACCACCACCACCTCCGTCACCAAGCGTCTCAACCATGTCACACGGCAGCGTTCAGCTCTCCATCTCACAAACATTTGAGAGAAAGCGTAAATTCCCACCTAGCCACCCTCGATCCCTGGCCCTGAATGCCAGCATTTCTAAATTACTGGCCTATGAAATGCTGTCATTTAGGCTGGTGGACACAGACAGCTTCAAACAGCTCATGTCGCTTGCTGTCCCACAGTATGTTGTTCCCAGCCGCCACTACTTCTCCAAGAGAGCCGTGCCTTCCCTGCACAACCAAGTATCCGATAAAATCAAGTGTGCACTGCGCAACGCCATCTGTAGCAAGGTCCACCTAACCACAGATACGTGGACCAGTAAGCACGGCCAGGGACGCTATATCTCCCTAACTGCACACTGGATAAATGTAGTGGCAGCTGGGCCCCAGGCGGAGAGCTGTTTAGGCGCACTTCCTTCCGCCGCCAAGGATCGCAGGGCAACATTCTTTGCCTCCTGTTGCCACCTCCTCCTTCTCGGCTTCCTCCTCCTCTTCTTCCACCTGCTCATCCAGTCAGCCACACACCTTCACCACCAACTTCAGCACAGCCCGGGGTAAACGTCAGCAGGCCATTCTGAAACTCATATGTTTGGGGGACAGGCCCCACACCGCACAGGAGTTGTGGCGGGGTATAGAACAACAGACCGACGAGTGGTTGCTGCCGGTGAGCCTCAAGCCCGGCCTGGTGGTGTGTGATAATGGGCGAAATCTCGTTGCAGCTCTGGGACTAGCCAATTTGACGCACATCCCTTGCTTGGCGCATGTGCTGAATTTGGTGGTGCAGAAGTTCATTCACAACTACCCCGACATGTCAGAGCTGCTGCATAAAGTGCGGGCCGTCTGTTCGCGCTTCCGGCGTTCACATCCTGCTGCTGCTCGCCTGTCTGCGCTACAGCGTAACTTCGGCCTTCCCGCTCACCGCCTCATATGCGACGTGCCCACCAGGTGGAACTCCACCTTGCACATGCTGGACAGACTGTGCGAGCAGCAGCAGGCCATAGTGGAGTTTCAGCTGCAGCACGCACTGGTCAGTCGCACTACAGAACAGCACCACTTCACCACCAATGACTGGGCCTCCATGCGAGACCTGTGTGCCCTGTTGCGCTGTTTCGAGTACTCCACCAACATGGCCAGTGGCGATGACGCCGTTATCAGCGTTACAATACCACTTCTATGTCTCCTTGAGAAAACACTTAGGGCGATGATGGAAGAGGAGGTGGCCCAGGAGGAGGAGGAGGAGGAGGAAGAGGGGTCATTTTTAGCACTTTCAGGCCAGTCTCTTCGAAGTGACTCAGAGGGAGGTTTTTTGCAACAGCAGAGGCCAGGTACAAATGTGGCCAGCCAGGGCCCACTACTGGAGGACGAGGAGGACGAGGATGAGGAGGAGGTGGAGGAGGATGAGGATGAAGCATGGTCACAGCGGGGTGGCACCCAACGCAGCTCGGGTCCATCACTGGTGCGTGGCTGGGGGGAAAGGCAGGACGATGACGATACGCCTCCCACAGAGGACAGCTTGTCCTTACCCCTGGGCAGCCTGGCACACATGAGCGACTACATGCTGCAGTGCCTGCGCAACGACAGCAGAGTTGCCCACATTTTAACCTGTGCGGACTACTGGGTTGCCACCCTGCTGGATCCACGCTACAAAGACAATGTGCCCACCTTACTTCCTGCACTGGAGCGTGATAGGAAGATGCGCGAGTACAAGCGCACGTTGGTAGACGCGCTACTGAGAGCATTCCCAAATGTCACAGGGGAACAAGTGGAAGCCCAAGGCCAAGGCAGAGGAGGAGCAAGAGGTCGCCAAGGCAGCTGTGTCACGGCCAGCTCCTCTGAGGGCAGGGTTAGCATGGCAGAGATGTGGAAAACTTTTGTCAACACGCCACAGCTAACTGCACCACCACCTGATACGCAACGTGTTAGCAGGAGGCAACATTTCACTAACATGGTGGAACAGTACGTGTGCACACCCCTCCACGTACTGACTGATGGTTCGGCCCCATTCAACTTCTGGGTCTCTAAATTGTCCACGTGGCCAGAGCTAGCCTTTTATGCCTTGGAGGTGCTGGCCTGCCCGGCAGGCCAGCGTTTTGTCTGAACGTGTATTCAGCACGGCAGGGGGCGTCATTACAGACAAACGCAGCCGCCTGTCTACAGCCAATGTGGACAAGCTGACGTTCATAAAAATGAACCAGGCATGGATCCCACAGGACCTGTCCGTCCCTTGTCCAGATTAGACATTACTTACTACCTCCCATTAACCATATATTATTGGACTCCAGGGCACTTCCTCATTCAATCCTATTTTTATTTTCATTTTACCATTATATTGCGAGGCTACCCAAAGTTGAATGAACCTCTCCTCTGCCTGGGTGCCGAGGCCTAAATATATGCCAATGGACTGTTGCAGTGGTGGGCTGACGTGAAGCCTGATTCTCTGCTATGACATGCAGACTGATTCTCTGCTGACATGAAGCCAGATTGCTCTGTTACGGGACCTCTCTCCTCTGCCTGGGTGCTGGGCCTAAATTTATGACAATGGACTGTTGCAGTGGTGGCTGACGTGAAGCCTGATTCTCTGCTATGACATGCAGACTGATTCTCTGCTGACATGAAGCCAGATCGTCTGTTACGGGACCTCTCTCCTCTGCCTGTGTGCTGGGCCTAAATATATGCCAATGGACTGTTGCAGTGGTGGCTGACGTGAAGCCTCATTCTCTGCTATGACATGCAGACTAATTCTCTGCTGACATGAAGCCAGATTGTCTGTTACGGGACCTCTCTCCTCTGCCTGGCTGCTGGGCCTAAATTTATGAAAATGGACTGTTGCAGTGGTGGGTGACGTGAAGCCTGATTCTCTGCTATGACATGAAGACTGATTCTCTGCTGACATGAAGCCAGATTGTCTGTTACGGGACCTCTCTCCTCTGCCTGGGTGCTGGGCCTAAATTTAATGAAAATGGACTCTTACAGTGGTGGGTGACGTGAAGCCTGATTCTCTGCTATGACATGAAGACTGATTCTCTGCTGACATGAAGCCAGATTGTCTGTTACGGGACCTCTCTCCTCTGCCTGGGTGCTGGGCCTAAATTTATGAAAATGGACTCTTACAGTGGTGGGTGACGTGAAGCCTGATTCTCTGCTATGATATGAAGACTGATTCTCTGCTATGACATGAAGACTGATTCTCTGCTGACAATGAAGCCAGATTGTCTGTTACGGGACCTCTCTCCTCTGCCTGGGTGCTGGGCCTAAATTTATGACAATGGACTGTTGCAGTGGTGGCTGACGTGAAGCCTGATTCTCTGCTATGACATGCAGACTGATTCTCTGCTGACATGAAGCCAGATCCTCTGTTACGGGACCTCTCTCCTCTGCCTGGGTGCTGGGCCTAAATTTATGAAAATGGACTGTTGCAGTGGTGGGTGACGTGAAGCCTGATTCTCTGCTATGATATGAAGACTGATTCTCTGCTGACATGAAGCCAGATCCTCTGTTACGGGACCTCTCTCCTCTGCCTGGGTGCTGGGCCTAAATATCTGACAATGGACTGTTGCATTGGTGGCTGACGTGAAGCCTGATTCTCTGCTATGACATGCAGACTAATTCTCTGCTGACATGAAGCCAGATTGTCTGTTACGGGACCTCTCTCCTCTGCCTGGGTGCTGGGCCTAAATTTATGAAAATGGACTCTTACAGTGGTGGGTGACCTGAAGCCCGATTCTCTGCTATGACATGAAGACTGATTCTCTGCTGACATGAAGCCAGATTGTCTGTTACGGGACCTCTCTCCTCTGCCTGGGTGCTGGGCCTAAATTTATGAATATGGACTGTTGCAGTGGTGTGTGACGTGAAGCCTGATTCTCTGCTATGATATGATGACTGATTCTCTGCTGACATGAAGCCAGATCCTCTGTTACGGGACCTCTCTCCTCTGCCTGGGTGCTGGGCCTAAATATCTGACAATTGACTGTTGCAGTGGTGGCTGACGTGAAGCCTGATTCTCTGCTATGACATGCAGACTAATTCTCTGCTGACATGAAGCCAGATTGTCTGTTACGGGACCTCTCTCCTCTGCCTGGGTGCTGGGCCTAAATTTATGAAAATGGACTGTTGCAGTGGTGGGTGACGTGAAGCCTGATTCTCTGCTATGACATGAAGACTGATTCTCTGCTGACATGAAGCCAGATTCTCTGTTACGGGACCTCTCTCCTCTGCCTGGGTGCCGGGGCCTAAATATCTGAGAATGGACTGTTCCAGTGGTGGGTGACGGGAAGCCAGATTCTCTGCTATGGGACCTCTCTCCAATTGATTTTGGTTAATTTTTATTTATTAAATTTTTATTTTAATTCATTTCCCTATCCACATTTGTTTGCAGGGGATTTACCTACATGTTGCTGCCTTTTGCAGCCCTCTAGCCCTTTCCTGGGCTGTTTTACAGCCGTTTTAGTGCCGAAAAGTTCGGGTCCCCATTGACTTCAATGGGGTTCGGGTTCGGGACGAAGTTCGGATCGGGTTCGGATCCCGAACCCGAACATTTTCGGGAAGTTCGGCCGAACTTCTCGAACCCGAACATCCAGGTGTTCGCTCAACTCTACTCATAAAGGGAAGATGGCAACCGCCCTTGGCGAAAGGATTCAATGAACATATGTAGCATAGGTTGAGACATAGAAGCAGCATATTTGGAGTATACTTCCACAGGCAGCCGATCAGGGCCAGGGGACTTCCCTATTGCAAGTGCTGATATAGCATCTGAGACCTCCTGAGTAGAGTTGAGCGAACACCTGGATGTTCGGGTTCGAGAAGTTCGGCCGAACATCCCGGAAATGTTCGGGTTCGGGATCCGAACCCGATCCGAACTTCGTCCCGAACCCGAACCCCATTGAAGTCAATGGGGACCCGAACTTTTCGGCACTAAAAAGGCTGTAAAACAGCCCAGGAAAGAGCTAGAGGGCTGCAAAAGGCAGCAACATGTAGGTAAATCCCCTGCAAACAAATGTGGATAGGGAAATGAATTAAAATAAAAATTAAATAAATAAAAATTAACCAAAATCAATTGGAGAGAGGTTCCATAGCAGAGAATCTGGCTTCCCGTCACCCACCACTGGAACAGTCCATTCTCAGATATTTAGGCCCCGGCACCCAGGCAGAGGAGAGAGGTCCCGTAACAGAGAATCTGTCTTCATGTCAGCAGAGAATTAGTCTGCATGTCATAGCAGAGAATGAGGCTTCACGTCAGCCACCACTGCAACAGTCCATTGGCATATATTTAGGCCCAGCACCCAGGCAGAGGAGGGAGGTCCCGTAACAGAGAATCTGTCTTCATGTCAGCAGAGAATTAGTCTGCATGTCATAGCAGAGAATGAGGCTTCACGTCAGCCACCACTGCAACAGTCCATTGGCATATATTTAGGCCCAGCACACACAGGCAGAGGAGAGAGGTCCCGTAACATAGAATCTGGCTTCATGTCAGCAGAGAATCAGTCTGCATGTCATAGCAGAGAATGAGGCTTCACGTCAGCCACCACTGCAACAGTCCATTGGCATATATTTAGGCCCAGCACACACAGGCAGAGGAGAGAGGTCCCGTAACAGAGAATCTGGCTTCATGTCAGCAGAGAATCAGTCTGCATGTCATAGCAGAGAATGAGGCTTCACGTCAGCCACCACTGCAACAGTCCATTGGCATATATTAGGCCCAGCACCCAGGCAGAGGAGAGAGGTCCCGTAACAGAGAATCTGTCTTCATGTCAGCAGAGAATTAGTCTGCATGTCATAGCAGAGAATGAGGCTTCACGTCAGCCACCACTGCAACAGTCCATTGGCATATATTTAGGCCCAGCACACACACAGGCAGAGGAGAGAGGTCCCGTAACAGAGAATCTGGCTTCATGTCAGCAGAGAATCAGTCTGCATGTCATAGCAGAGAATGAGGCTTCACGTCAGCCACCACTGCAACAGTCCATTGGCATATATTTAGGCCCAGCACCCAGGCAGAGGAGAGAGGTCCCGTAACAGAGAATCTGTCTTCATGTCAGCAGAGAATTAGTCTGCATGTCATAGCAGAGAATGAGGCTTCACGTCAGCCACCACTGCAACAGTCCATTGGCATATATTTAGGCCCAGCACACACAGGCAGAGGAGAGAGGTCCCGTAACAGAGAATCTGGCTTCATGTCAGCAGAGAATCAGTCTGCATGTCATAGCAGAGAATGAGGCTTCACGTCAGCCACCACTGCAACAGTCCATTGGCATATATTTAGGCCCAGCACACACAGGCAGAGGAGAGAGGTCCCGTAACAGAGGATCTGGCTTCATGTCAGCAGAGAATCAGTCTGCATGTCATAGCAGAGAATCAGGCTTCACGTCAGCCACCACTGCAACAGTCCATTGTCATAATTTAGGCCCAGCACCCAGGCAGAGGAGAGAGGTCCCGTAACAGACAATCTGGCTTCATGTCAGCAGAGAATTAGTCTGCATGTCATAGCAGAGAATGAGGCTTCACGTCAGCCACCACTGCAACAGTCCATTGGCATATATTTAGGCCTAGCACACAGGCAGAGGAGAGAGGTCCCGTAACAGACAATCTGGCTTCATGTCAGCAGAGAATCAGTCTGCATGTCATAGCAGAGAATGAGGCTTCACGTCAGCCACCACTGCAACAGTCCATTGGCATATATTTAGGCCCAGCACACACAGGCAGAGGAGAGAGGTCCCGTAACAGAGAATCTGTCTTCATGTCAGCAGAGAATTAGTCTGCATGTCATAGCAGAGAATCAGGCTTCACGTCACCCACCACTGCAACAGTCCATTGGCATATATTTAGGCCCAGCACCCAGGCAGAGGAGGGAGGTCCCGTAACAGAGAATCTGTCTTCATGTCAGCAGAGAATTAGTCTGCATGTCATAGCAGAGAATGAGGCTTCACGTCACCCACCACTGCAACAGTCCATTGGCATATATTTAGGCCTAGCACACAGGCAGAGGAGAGGTTCATTCAACTTTGGGTAGCCTCGCAATATAATGGTAAAATGAAAATAAAAATAGGATTGAATGAGGAAGTGCCCTGGAGTCCAATAATATATGGTTATGGGGAGGTAGTTAATGTCTAATCTGGACAAGGGACGGACAGGTCCTGTGGGATCCATGCCTGGTTCATTTTTATGAACGTCAGCTTGTCCACATTGGCTGTAGACAGGCAGCTGCGTTTGTCTGTAATGACGCCCCCTGCCGTGCTGAATACACGTTCAGACAAAACGCTGGCTGCCGGGCAGGCCAGCACCTCCAAGGCATAAAAGGCTAGCTCTGGCCACGTGGACAATTTAGAGACCCAGAAGTTGAATGGGGCCGAACCATCAGTCAGTACGTGGAGGGGTGTGCACACGTACTGTTCCACCATGTTAGTGAAATGTTGCCTCCTGCTAACACGTTGCGTATCAGGTGGTGGTGCAGTTAGCTGTGGCGTGTTGACAAAAGTTTTCCACATCTCTGCCATGCTAACCCTGCCCTCAGAGGAGCTGGCCGTGACACAGCTGCCTTGGCGACCTCTTGCTCCTCCTCTGCCTTGGCCTTGGGCTTCCACTTGTTCCCCTGTGACATTTGGGAATGCTCTCAGTAGCGCGTCTACCAACGTGCGCTTGTACTCGCGCATCTTCCTATCACGCTCCAGTGCAGGAAGTAAGGTGGGCACATTGTCTTTGTAGCGTGGATCCAGCAGGGTGGCAACCCAGTAGTCCGCACAGGTTAAAATGTGGGCAACTCTGCTGTCGTTGCGCAGGCACTGCAGCATGTAGTCGCTCATGTGTGCCAGGCTGCCCAGGGGTAAGGACAAGCTGTCCTCTGTGGGAGGCGTATCGTCATCGTCCTGCCTTTCCCCCCAGCCACGCACCAGTGATGGACCCGAGCTGCGTTGGGTGCCACCCCGCTGTGACCATGCTTCATCCTCATCCTCCTCCACCTCCTCCTCATCCTCGTCCTCCTCGTCCTCCAGTAGTGGGCCCTGGCTGGCCACATTTGTACCTGGCCTCTGCTGTTGCCAAAAACCTCCCTCTGAGTCACTTCGAAGAGACTGGCCTGAAAGTGCTAAAAATGACCCCTCTTCCTCCTCCTCCTCCTCCTCCTCCTGGGCCACCTCCTCTTCCATCATCGCCCTAAGTGTTTTCTCAAGGAGACATAGAAGTGGTATTGTAACGCTGATAACGGTGTCATCGCCACTGGCCATGTTGGTGGAGTACTCGAAACAGCGCAACAGGGCACACAGGTCTCGCATGGAGGCCCAGTCATTGGTGGTGAAGTGGTGCTGTTCTGTAGTGCGACTGACCCGTGCGTGCTGCAGCTGAAACTCCACTATGGCCTGCTGCTGCTCGCACAGTCTGTCCAGCATGTGCAAGGTGGAGTTCCACCTGGTGGGCACGTCGCATATGAGGCGGTGAGCGGGAAGGCCGAAGTTACGCTGTAGCGCAGACAGGCGAGCAGCAGCAGGATGTGAACGCCGGAAGCGCGAACAGACGGCCCGCACTTTATGCAGCAGCTCTGACATGTCGGGGTAGTTGTGAATGAACTTCTGCACCACCAAATTCAGCACATGCGCCAAGCAAGGGATGTGCGTCAAATTGGCTAGTCCCAGAGCTGCAACGAGATTTCGCCCATTATCACACACCACCAGGCCGGGCTTGAGGCTCACCGGCAGCAACCACTCGTCGGTCTGTTGTTCTATACCCCGCCACAACTCCTGTGCGGTGTGGGGCCTGTCCCCCAAACATATGAGTTTCAGAATGGCCTGCTGACGTTTACCCCGGGCTGTGCTGAAGTTGGTGGTGAAGGTGTGTGGCTGACTGGATGAGCAGGTGGAAGAAGAGGAGGAGGAAGCCGAGAAGGAGGAGGTGGCAACAGGAGGCAAAGAATGTTGCCCTGCGATCCTTGGCGGCGGAAGGACGTGCGCCAAACAGCTCTCCGCCTGGGGCCCAGCTGCCACTACATTTACCCAGTGTGCAGTTAGGGAGATATAGCGTCCCTGGCCGTGCTTACTGGTCCACGTATCTGTGGTTAGGTGGACCTTGCCACAGATGGCGTTGCGCAGTGCACACTTGATTTTATCGGATACTTGGTTGTGCAGGGAAGGCACGGCTCTCTTGGAGAAGTAGTGCCGGCTGGGAACAACATACTGTGGGACAGCAAGCGACATGAGCTGTTTGAAGCTGTCTGTGTCCACCAGCCTAAATGACAGCATTTCATAGGCCAGTAGTTTAGAAATGCTGGCATTCAGGGCCAGGGATCGAGGGTGGCTAGGTGGGAATTTACGCTTTCTATCAAATGTTTGTGAGATGGAGAGCTGAACGCTGGCGTGTGACATGGTTGAGACGCTTGGTGACGGAGGTGGTGGTGGTGGTGTTGGTGGTACATCCCCTGTTTGCTGGGCGGCAGGTGCCAACGTTCCTCCAGAGGCGGAGGAAGAGGCCGAGGCGGCAGCAGCAGAATAGGCCGAGGCGGCAGCAGCAGAAGAGGTAGCAGGGGGAGCCTGAGTGACTTCCTTGGTTTTAAGGTGTTTACTCCACTGCAGTTCATGCTTTGCATGCAGGTGCCTGGTCATGCAGGTTGTGCTCAGGTTCAGAACGTTAATGCCTCGCTTCAGGCTCTGATGGCACAGCGTGCAAACCACTCGGGTCTTGTCGTCAGCACATTGTTTGAAGAAGTGCCATGCCAGGGAACTCCTTGAAGCTGCCTTTGGGGTGCTCGGTCCCAGATGGCGGCGGTCAGTAGCAGGCGGAGTCTCTTGGCGGCGGGTGTTCTGCTTTTGCCCACTGCTCCCTCTTTTGCTACGCTGTTGGCTCGGTCTCACCACTGCCTCTTCCTCCGAACTGTGAAAGTCAGTGGCACGACCTTCATTCCATGTGGGGTCTAGGACCTCATCGTCCCCTGCATCGTCTTCCACCCAGTCTTGATCCCTGACCTCCTGTTCAGTCTGCACACTGCAGAAAGACGCAGCAGTTGGCACCTGTGTTTCGTCATCATCAGAGACATGCTGAGGTGGTATTCCCATGTCCTCATCATCAGGAAACATAAGTGGTTGTGCGTCAGTGCATTCTATGTCTTTCACCGCTGGGGAAGGGCTAGGTGGATGCCCTTGGGAAACCCTGCCAGCGGAGTCTTCAAACAGCATAAGAGACTGCTGCATAACTTGAGGCTGAGACAGTTTCCCTGGTATGCATGGGGGTGATGTGACAGACTGATGGGGTTGGTTTTCAGGCGCCATCTGTGCGCTTTCTGCAGAAGACTGGGTGGGAGATAATGTGAACGTGCTGGATCCACTGTCGGCCACCCAATTGACTAATGCCTGTACCTGCTCAGGCCTTACCATCCTTAGAACGGCATTGGGCCCCACCATATATCGCTGTAAATTCTGGCGGCTACTGGGACCTGAGGTAGTTGGTACACTAGGACGTGTGGATGTGGCAGAACGGCCACGTCCTCTCCCAGCACCAGAGGGTCCACTAACACCACCACGACCATGTCCACGTCCGCGTCCCTTACTAGATGTTTTTCTCATTGTTATGGTTCACCACAACAACAAATATATTATTTGGCCCAATGTATTGTATTCAAATTCAGCGGGATATAAATTTGAGGCCTAGTATTTAGGCGCTGGGTGACAGGTATGGATTTAGTGACAGAATTAGACTTGGAAATGCACAGAAGCGTGTGTGTGAAGTTATTCTGAATGACCCTATGTGCACCTTCAATATGATCTACCCTTTTAGGGATAGATTTCAAATAGCTCTGATATAGCAGAAACGACTAAATTATGAAATTGCTAAATTGGGAATTGTATTTCAACCCAGAACAAAAAATGTGCTTTGACGGACACTAAATAACTTGACCAGCCACAACAGGACAGCGGTAACGAGAGATTTAGCGGGATATAAATTTGAGGCCTAGTATTTAGGCGCTGGGTGACAGGTATGGGTTTAGTGACAGAATTAGATTTGGAAATGCACAGTAGCGGGTGTGTGAAGTTATTCTGAATGACCCTATGTGCACCTTGAATATTATATACCCTTTTAGGGATAGATTTCAAATAGCTCTGATATAGCAGAAACCACTAAATTATGAAATTGCTAAATTGGGAATTGTATTTCAACCCAGAACAAGAAATGTGCTTGAACGGACACTAAATAACTCGCCCAGCTACAGCACTAGGGACAGATTTAGCGGGATATAAATTTGAGGCCTAGTATTTAGGCGCTGGGTGACAGGTATGGGTTTAGTGCCAGAATTAGACTTGGAAATACACAGTAGCGGGTGTGTGTGAAGTTATTCTGAATGACCCAATGTGCACCTTGAATATTATATACCCTTTTAGGGATAGATTTCAAATAGCTCTGATATAGCAGAAACCACTAAATTATGAAATTGCTAAATTGGGAATTGTATTTCAACCCAGAACAAGAAATGTGCTTGAACGGACACTAAATAACTCGCCCAGCTACAGCACTAAGGACAGATTTAGCGGGATATAAATTTGAGGCCTAGTATTTAGGCGCTGGGTGACAGGTATGGGTTTAGTGCCAGAATTAGACTTGGAAATACACAGTAGCGGGTGTGTGTGAAGTTATTCTGAATGACCCAATGTGCACCTTGAATATTATATACCCTTTTAGGGATAGATTTCAAATAGCTCTGATATAGCAGAAACCACTAAATTATGAAATTGCTAAATTGGGAATTGTATTTCAACCCAGAACAAGAAATGTGCTTGAACGGACACTAAATAACTCGCCCAGCTACAGCACTAGGGACAGATTTAGCGGGATATAAATTTGAGGCCTAGTATTTAGGCGCTGGGTGACAGGTATGGGTTTAGTGACAGAATTAGACTTGGAAATACACAGTAGCGGGTGTGTGTGAAGTTATTCTGAATGACCCAATGTGCACCTTGAATATTATATACCCTTTTAGGGATAGATTTCAAATAGCTCTGATATAGCAGAAACCACTAAATTATGAAATTGCTAAATTGGGAATTGTATTTCAACCCAGAACAAGAAATGTGCTTGAACGGACACTAAATAACTCGCCCAGCTACAGCACTAAGGACAGATTTAGCGGGATATAAATTTGAGGCCTAGTATTTAGGCGCTGGGTGACAGGTATGGGTTTAGTGCCAGAATTAGACTTGGAAATACACAGTAGCGGGTGTGTGTGAAGTTATTCTGAATGACCCAATGTGCACCTTGAATATTATATACCCTTTTAGGGATAGATTTCAAATAGCTCTGATATAGCAGAAACCACTAAATTATGAAATTGCTAAATTGGGAATTGTATTTCAACCCAGAACAAGAAATGTGCTTGAACGGACACTAAATAACTCGCCCAGCTACAGCACTAAGGACAGATTTAGCGGGATATAAATTTGAGGCCTAGTATTTAGGCGCTGGGTGACCGGTATGGATTTAGTGACAGAATTAGACTGGGATATGGCCAAAAAATAAACAGACTATTGCTGGTTAAATGCACTTGGTGTGACAGCTTCACCCTGATGTAGGCTTTAGCCAAAAAACAACCACACCATTGAGGGTTAAATGCACTTGGTGACAGGCGCAGCTTGCCCCTGATTTAGTATATGGCCAAAAAATGAACAGACTATTGCTGGTTAAATGCACTTGGTGTGACAGCTTCACCCTGATGTAGGCTTTAGCCAAAAAACAACCACACCATTGAGGGTTAAATGCACTTGGTGACAGGCGCAGCTTGCCCCTGATTTTGTATATGGCCAAAAAATGAACAGACTATTGCTGGTTAAATGCACTTGGTGTGACAGCTTCACCCTGATGTAGGCTTTAGCCAAAAAACAACCACACCATTGAGGGTTAAATGCACTTGGTCGCAGCTTGTGCTGGCGCACCACAAGACACAAAATGGCCGCCGATCACCCCAGAAAAATGTGACTGACAAACGGTCTGGGCAGCCTAAAAACAGTGAGCAATTGAGGATCAGCAGCTCAATGATCCACAGCTGCAGATCGATCAGTTAATCAAGTCCTTTGGAGGAGTTAATCTGCCTAATCTCGCCCTACTGTCGCAGCCGCAACCTCTCCCTACGCTAATCAGAGCAGAGTGACGGGCGGCGCTATGTGACTCCAGCTTAAATAGAGGCTGGGTCACATGGTGCTCTGGCCAATCACAGCCATGCCAATAGTAGGCATGGCTGTGATGGCCTCTTGGGGCAAGTAGTATGACGCTTGTTGATTGGCTGCTTTGCAGCCTTTCAAAAAGCGCCAAGAAAGCGTCACAAAAGCGCGAAGAAAGCGACGAACACCGAACCCGAACCAGGACTTTTACGAAAATGTCTGGGTTCGGGTCCGTGTCACGGACACCCCAAAATTCGGTACGAACCCGAACTATACAGTTCGAGTTCGCTCATCCCTACTCCTGAGCTGTTATCTGGGCTTCCAATTCATTCCTTGACTCCTGTGATAGTTTGGGGATTTCAATGTCTGCTAAGTAATCTGTCACCTCAGCTATTGTGTATTCTGCCCTCCTAGCATATAGCAACTGGTAGTACTCTCTGAATCTGTTGACAATGGCATCAGGTTCAGTTAGTAAATCACCACCTGCACTCTTTATCCTAAGAATCGCTGGGGAGGCCTGATTCTGACGAATAATATGAGCTAACAGCTTACTAGACTGGTTCCCCATTTCAAAGTAGAATTGCTTGGTGAAAAATAATCTACGGTGAGCCTTCTCCTTCAGAAGAGTCAAATATTGACTCCCTTTCATAAGCCAGGTTTGTTTGTTCTGATCTGTGGGATCATCAATATATACCCTCTCCAGAGCAGAACAATCTAAGGCCATCTCTTCTTCTAACCTAGCTGAGGCTTTTTTCACAAAAGATATTGAGGACTTCAAACACCCTCTCAAATACGCTTTTAGTGTATCCCATTTCAGCAGGGGATCCACATTATCATCATGTACCGCTGTAAATACTGCCAGCTGATCCGGTATACGGTCATTGGATGAAAAGAGGGTTAGCCAAAAGGGGTGTATCTTCATCGATCGACCGACCTTTCTATGTCCGGACAAGAAGGTTAAGAGTATTGGTGAATGGTCAGATACCCCTCTCACCCCAAACACAATCTGGTAGTCATTTGAACACACTTCAGAATTCCCCATAATATAATCTATTCTTGACAGACTATTATGACTGGCAGAGTGGCAGGAGTAAACGTTATCATTAGGATGTTTAAGTCGCCACATGTCTATCCACCCAACCTCTGCCATCAATTTAGCCAAAGGGGAGCCATACCCATCATCACTGCTCGAAGTCCCCCCTGGGTGAAACCTATCCAAAATATTAGACATAGTCATATTATAATCACCCATACATATCACCCTAGCCGAAGGATAAGAAACAGCAAAGCTAATAGCCTGATGGAGTATTTGCAGAGATGATGGAGGAGGTATATACACTCCTATCAATACATATAGAATACCTTGTATATGTGCCGCCACAAATATATACCTACCAGCTGGGTCGACCTGTAGCTGCTCAAGTTCCCACCTCAATGACTTATGAATCATCAAGGACACCCCTCTGGACATATTTGTATAACAGGAATGCTGTGCCCATTGCTGCCACGGTTTTCTCTGTCGCCTGACCGTGTCCAGTGTCAGATGGGTCTCCTGCAAACATAATATGTGTGGGTTAAATTTGCTTATCTCAGAAAACACCATAGCTCTTTTCCTAGTGCTCCCTAGACCCCGGATGTTCCACGACATTATTCTCATGTCTGCCATTTAAGCACGTACAACATAATGATTCGGATACAACACATATCCCCACAAATCCCATCCTCCATATCAGATATCTTAGCAATGGTGTATCTTGGTGGACTTGTTGACGCATTAATAACATAGTACGGACCACTGAACATGTAAGAAATTACACAAAACAATACCCAAAAACAGGGCTTGGAATACGTTGCATTCCGAACAGGCATCTTTCAGCCCTGTGATGATTAAGTAAGTAAGGTCAGACACCCCCGTGACAACTCTTAAACGGGGAGTACTAATGGTATAACTTTACCAATCGCACTGATGTTGGTAGCTGTAACATGTACAGAAAACACATACCCCAACTTTCCCTCAGTTATATACGATATGCATATACGCGCAACCTAAATTCTTCATACTAGTAATAAGAGAACGTCATCATTATCAACATTTAGGTCCCGTCGAGGCATCCCCTCTCCACCTATCCACACGCGCACCCTACATCAGGCACGTCGTGGACCTGCAACAGAGGACCATTAACCTCCGACATCTGGAGAAGGGAGGCCTCCTGGTACACCCAACAGGACCCCTCACTTACATCATCCCAACCTTTCCCATGTACTGGTAAACGAACACACTGGGCGAACCATAAACATCACCCCCAGACAGGTCACTACCCATGGCAACAAAGCATGTGTAAAGAGATATTGCAACCCAACATTAAGGATATACAACCCATTATTATCACATCCTCCTCCCATCACTGCAGCATATCACACATGTCCCATGGACAGAGTAATCTTTGTTCTCTGGCAGGACGAGGTCTGCTTTCCAACCAGGTGACAACCTCCGCCGGTAAACCAAAGAAACGTCTCCTTTCCCCATCGGTGATTCTCAGGCGGGCTGGGTACGCCATAGAGTATGGTATGTCCAGCTCCCGGAGGCGTTTCTTCACTGCCACAAATGTGGCCCTGCGCTTCTGTAGCTCCGCGGAAAAATCTGGGAAGATCATGACCGTGGCATTTTCAAAGCAGATATTCTGTTTACGCCTTGCCAATTGAAGAACGTGATCTCAGTCATTAGAGTTCAGTAGTCGCGCCAGTAACGGGCGTGGAGGGGCCCCCGGCGGTGGTGCCTTGGCGGGAACTCTATGGGCTCTCTCCACAATAAACGCGCTGGAAAAGGTGGCGTCAGGAAAGGTGGACTTCAGCCATGATGTAACAAAAGCACCGGGGTCAGTACCTTCTGCTTTTTCTGGAAATCCGACTATGCGCAGATTATTCCGGCGAGTGCGGTTCTCATAGTCATCGCATTTCTGCTGCCAAAATTCAACCTTCCTTTCCAGGTCGGATATTTGCGCCGGTATCGGATCCACTCTATCCTCCACCGCGGAGATTCTCTGTTCCGACTCCTTAATGCGCTTGCGCATGTTCTGCATATCGGCCCTCAGCAGGCCTATGTCCACTTTCACCTCTTCCATCTTTCCGGACAGAGAGGACCGGCAGGAGGTGATGGCCAGCAATAGCTGCTCTGTCACTTGTTTAAGTGAGGGCTCACTCTGAGTCGCTTCCTCCGCTTCCACTAGCGATTCCCCAGAGGCCGATGATGCGCGTGGCTGCGCTCCCGCTCCGCCGCCATCTTGATTATCCAGGCGGGCAAACTCTTTGAGTTCTTCTGCGGCGGTCAGAGCCTTGTTTCGGGACATTTTTGGTGCACGAGATCTACCCGATCTCCTACCTCTCGGTGTGGAAATGTTGGCGTTCGGTAAGTTCAGGATAAACGGAAAGTTAGGGTATGAGGTCCGGAGCTACCGCTAACCACGTCTGCTCATGCCAGCTTCCGGCCACGCCCCCGACACGGTTATTTAAAGCAAATTCAGCCAATGGAAGAAATTTCACCCATGATTGCTGGTCATCAGCAACATACAACCTCAAGAATTGTTCCACAGACTGATTAAGGCGTTCAGTCTGCCCATTACTCTCAGGGTGGTAGGCAGAGGAAAAAGACAATGAAATTTGATATTTTTGACAGAAGGCCCTCCAGAATTTGGACACAAACTGCACACCCCTGTCAGAAACAATAGTTTCCGGGATACCATGCAATCGAACAATTTCTTTCACAAAAATAGACGCCAGGGTTTTGGCATTCGGGAGTTTAGACAGGGGAATGAAATTGACCATCTTGCTAAACCTATCGACCACTACCCAAACTACAGTCTTACCCTCCGCCGGCGGTAGGTCAGTTATAAAGTTCATCGATATATGGGACCAGGGTCTACTGGGAATGGGTAGGGGTCGTAGGTTACCAGCAGGGCGAGTCCTAGGTGTCTTGGACCTGGCACAAACCTCACAGGCTGACACGTAGGACTTGACATCCCTAGTTAGAGTGGGCCACCAATAAGAGGAGTAGCATAAATAGCCATGACATATATAGGAGTTGGTAAAGCAAACATTGGAATACCCAATCTTACAGCGTACTCAGAGTCAATAAAGCTGGCCGCTGAGCCAGAATCAATAAAGGCCTTACCCGGCCATTTATCTACCCCCAGAGAAATCGTAATGGGTACCAAAAGCTTACATTTAGAAAAATCAGGGTGTACCTGGTCTTTAGGTTGCCTTGCCTTAGGAGACTTGACAGAAAGGACCTTCTTAGGACACTGGTTGATCCAATGGTCAGAATCTCCACAGTAAAATCATTCTCCACGTCTGCGGCGAAGATTCCCTCGGGTCATGCCAACCTGCATGGGTTCCTCGGTGGAGACCTCAGCATTGTTTCTGGGATAGGCCTCTGGCTGGACCACCATCTGGGAAGAGAACTGTCGTTCCTGTCGTCTCTCACTAACCCATCGGTCAAGTCGGACAACAAGGGTCATCATCTCCTCTAAGGTCTCTGGAAGTTGATAACTGACCAGAAGATCCTTTAAATTATCAGACAGACCTGACCTGAACTGACTCTTCAGGGCTGGTACGTTCCATCCTGAGGGGACACACCACCTTCTGAATTAAGTGCAATAATCCTCCGCAGGTAGATTGCCCTGAACCAGTGCCTTTAGAGCCGTCTCGGCTACTAGAGCCCTGTCTGGTTCATAATAGAGGGTACCCTGGGCCTGAAAGAACCCCTCCACAGAAGTTAAACAACTGGTGCCAGCAGGTAAAGAGAACGCCCAGTCCTGGGGATCACCCTGTAGTCGGGAAATGATAATGCCCACGCGTTGACTCTCGGGGCCAGAGGACACGGGGCGCAAATGGAAGTAAAGTCTGCAACTCTCTTTAAAGGAGAGAAACTTCTTCTGGTCTCCAGAAAAGGGTTCTGGGAGCTTAATCTGGGGCTCAAAATGCGGACTAAAGGCCTGAGGAGTGGAAGAACCTTGCCCTAACTCAAAAGAACTGAGTTTTTCCCCTAGCTCCTGTACCATCTGCGTCAAATTAGAGACATGGTCAGTCAAGGTCACCAGAGGATTCATTATACAGTGGTTATTGGGCCTGTTAATCTGTAACGTTCACATACACACACACACACACAGGGGGGAGGATAGTGACCACTGCGCTCCACCCTCACCCCTGGCCCTGCCTACTTGCCTCATGAGTCCTGATGACAGGGGACAACTGGACGGCCGTCCCTAACTTAGAATATGTACAGGAAGGACAGACAAGACAAATAACGGATAGTGAACGGACTGGGTCAAAACCAAGAGGACAACGCAGTACAGAGGGATAAGCAAAGAAAGGTCAGGAGAAGCCGGGGTCATAAATACCAGGAGAGTCGAGAAGTACCAAAGGAGTCTGCAAAGAATAGTCGGGTAAAAGCCTAGGTCAATATACCAGGAAGGATGCGCAGTACAGGAGGAGCAGTCAAAGGATTGTCAGGGAACAGGATCAGGTAAGTACACAGGTATCCAACAACTGCCAGGAACCTAAATTAACAGGCAACCTGTGGCCAGCAGGCTGCCTGTATTTATAGTGGGGAGTGAGGATCATGTGACGTGGCCAGCGTCACATGACCGACAGACCGACCAGTCGAGCACCGAGTGATCAGCTCGGCACTCAAGGCAGACCTAGGAGCAGGGAGCCTCCCAACTAGCAAAGCTGCCCTGGGAACGAGGTCAAACACAGATCCTCGCTCCCGAAGCAAAGCAGCAGGTCTGCGGCTGATGGGAGACCGAGTGTGCGCCTCCGGCACCCCGTTACAAAATAGACATGATGACACAGAATCAACCGTAGGTGATAGTAGAGGGGCGTAGAGGTGGTAATGCTACTCTGGGGCATTACAAGAGGGGGAGGTGACTGGATCAGGGTTCATAGCCATGTGACCGCAGGTGCAGTCAAGTGGTGCCTCATCGTCAAGGGGACTGGACGCTGACCCAGGCCAAGGAACAGAATGTATGGCCTGGCCTGAGGTCGTAGAGTCAGGGCTGGAGAAGTGGATCTTGAACAAGGAGGGGGGAGGAAAGGCCGGGCCGGCACATAGGGGGTGAATGCAATGGGGAGACTTTGATCTAAGAGAGAATTGTAACTGGGTAATAAAACAAAATATAAATAGTGATACCCCAGTCAATGGAATTAAGGTGTTTGATGAAGTTTTCAATAGAGGGAGTGTCACAATTCCATATAAATATGAAATCCTCTATGTAACAACGATAAAATATGATATTCTCAGTCCAGAATTTAGACCCATAAATGAAGATGTCTACAAAGACCCCCATTAAAAAAATTGCAAAGCTGGGCGTGAATATCGTGCCCATTGCGGTCCCCTTGATCTGCAAATAGAGTACATCCTCAACTGTAAACACATTGTGTGTCAGAATACATCTAATACAGTCCACAATGAATGTTTTCTGCTCGTCTGGCATCTGTGGGTCATTGTCTATAATATTGTTTGGTGCATTTAATACCTAAATTATGTTGGATGTTTGAGTACAAGCCCATAACATCCAAGGCCAACCAGTTTTTCTATCTGACATCTTTTAGTGACTGTATTAGGTAGGTAGACTGCCTGAGATAAAAGGGTAGTTTAACAACATATTTTTGCAAGAAGACATCGACGTAGTGGGATAAGTTACATGTAAGAGAAGAATCCTCTGTGATCTTAATATACTCCTGTTCCTTCTTGCTAAGTATATGTGATGCTGATTCAATGAGGGTTTTAAATGCTAAATTATGTTCCGTCACAGGGTCCTCTGTAAGGGGAAGGTAGTAATTGGCATCAGATAGAATACTGAGTGCTTCCCTGACATAATCTCCTCTATTTTGAATAACTATCCCACCTCCTTTATCGTTCATTGGATCTTCTGGCTGGTTCCTTGTACCGAGGGATGTTCCTTTGTCTTGGCAAATTCTAATCTCCTTGGGAAATTCAGGCATCCGCGATAAGAAGACCTCTATCCGTGGATGCAGACCAACCGCTTCTTGGATTCCAGCTTACACTCTGATGAGCCTCTACTAGAGTTGTGCCTAAATTTAGCACAACCGTTTAAGGTGAGCTTCTATTTTGGAGTCCATTACTGACCATTTCTGTATGTTATTACCCTATGGTGTGTCTTTTTTATGTTTATCAGCAAACATCGCCTGTGTAATTGATGCATTTTCATATATGTCCTGGTTCCTGTTTGTCCATTTTTGCTTAATCCTCATGCCTTATTCCTTCATTTACCGGCTTTGGCTTGGCTCCTGATTAACCTCATTTCTATTGATCTGACTTCTACTTATTCTCCTCGTTTTGATACTTGCTAGCTGACAGTGGCGTACCTGCAATAGAGGCAGACCATGCAACAGCTATGGGGCCTGGGATGAGAGGGGGCCCACACAGAACTTGGTCTTCTTTTCCCCATCTAAAGACACTACATGCAGTCTCCACTAAGGTGAGCTCAATTTAAAGACGGTATTACAGCTTCCATGGCAGTTGTATTAATTTCTATTCCCTGAGCTCCCTCTAGTGATGGCTGCAGGCATCCAGCTAAGTTTGTGATCAAAGCACAGGAGAATGTAATTTTGCCAGTTTTCTGGTATAAATACATTGAGAAATATTGTTTTCAGAATGAGGGCCATATGTTTGAAGCATCTGTTTCACTTTTATCAATATAAAAGCTGACTACTCACTTGTCTCCCTTTTGGTCATCTGGCGTCTGCTACCTGTGACACCTGTTTTTGTCACCTTGGACTTGACTGCTAGGGACCCAGGTTGCATCTACAGATGTAGATGTAACCTGGGTCCCTAGCAGTCAAGTCCATCTAGCCTCTTGGCAGGCTTTCATGAAGGCCTAGGCGTAGCCTTAGATTCTACTAACCAGGCGAGTATAGGAAGATTGGTAGTATTCAGTGGCGTACCAAGGGGGGGGCGGGGGGGGGGCCCGCCCCGGGTGCCACTCACAAGGGGGGTGCCATGACAGAGTCACCCCTCCATCCACTGCTGCACAGCGACGCGACTCAGCCAGGCGCCGGCTTCTGTGGAAGGATTATTGCGGCGGCGCGCAACATGACGTCACGACGCTGACGCCGCGCCGCCTTCACGGATCTTTTAAAGAAGCGGAAGGATCCATTACCAGCGGTCGGACGGAGCCTGAGGCATCATCAAAATGTGAGTAAATAATTGTGTAATTAAGGTGTGTGTGTGTGCGTAATTAAGTGGGGGTTTGTAATTAAGGGGGGGGGTGTAATTAAGGGATGTGTGTGTGTAATTAATGGAGGGGTAAGGTGGGGAGGGAGGGGGTGTAATTAAGGGGGGGAGTGTGTAATTAAGGGAGGGTGTAATTAAGGGAGGGGGTGTAATTAAGGTGGGGAGGAAGGGGGTGTAATTAAGGGGGGGTGTTATTAAGGGAGGGGGTGTAATTAAGGTGGGGAGGGAGGGGGTGTAATTTGTAATAAATTTTATTGAAAACATTGAAAAAAGTTTGTGCATGTTTTCTTAACTTTCTTGGGGGGGGGGGGGTGCCAAACAAAGGGTTCGCCCCGGGTGCCAAATGCTCTAGGTACGGCCCTGGTAGTATTTTTTGAGTTTGCTGGCTGTGGTTACGGACAGTGATCTGCATGGTTTACTATACCCTAGCAGAAGGTATGAGAACTAAGTCAATGTTCGACCCATTAACCCCTTAGTGACCACCCATACGCTTTTTTACGGCGGTCACTAAGGGACCTTAGGCTGGACTGGTGCCTAAGGTCCTGATCTAGGCTGTTTAAACTCTTACTATTAAGTGGTTAAAAAAAGTTTACAAAAATCATTAAATAAAAAAAATTGCAATAAAAATATGCTTTTTTCAATTGAAAAGACACTTTTCAATAAAATAATTTGCAAAAATAAAATCTCCCCCACATGTTTGGTATTACTGCATCCATAACAACCCACACTACACAAATATCATGTAAATTAACCCCTACAGTGAACATAGTAAAAAAGACAAAAAAAACGCCAAAATTGCTAATTTACTCTTAGTCACCACTGAAAAAACGTAATAACAAGCAATCAAAAAGTGTTCTTTACCTAAAAATGATACCAATGAAAAGTACAATTCGCCCCACAGAAATCAAGCCTCACACAACTCCATAGAAAGAAACATAAAAAAGTTATGGGGCTTGGGATGTGGAGATGCAAAAAGATTTTCTTCCTTTAAAAAAAAGGGGTTTTATTGCACAAAAGTAGTAAAACGTTAAAGAAAACTATGTATGTATGTATTTGGTATAGCTGCAATCGTACTGACCCAGAGAATAAAGATATTATTTATGCCGAAAAATGAACGCCACAAAATTTATTGCGAAAAAACTTGGTGGCAGTATTGCTGTTTCCCATCTCTCTCCCAGAAAGAGTTAATACAAGTTAATTCAAAATTTTTATGTATGACAACAACAATATGTACGAAAAACAACAACTTGTCCCGCAAAAAAACAAGCCCTCATACAGCTACATAGACGGAAAAACGCTATAGCTCTTTGAACGTGATGATGAACAAAAAGAAGAAAAACACCTGGCCAGTAAGACCCAAACAGGCTCACTAAGGCGTTAAAGAGCCTTGAAACATCAGTAGATATTTCAGCTCTGGTAAGTCAGAGTCTCCTCCAAAAGGAAGAGAGACCCATTTGCAGACAAACGTTTCAGGTCCCTTTCTTCTCATCAGTACAGAGCAGGATCCTGGTTGATTGGGTTAGAAGCCTTTGATGTACAGTAAATCTGGGGATACTGTTACCCCTTGCAATGACACCCATAGGGAGTTTTCTTCCTTCTAGAGGAGAGAAAATTTGCATAAATTTTCATAGAGAATGGTGCCTATAAAAGCTTCCTACACCAAATGGTGGTACAGTACATCTCAAGATATACATGAATGGTTTCTCCATTTAGCTAGTGCCCTGTTCTGTACTGACAGGGGGCAAGAATCCTGAATGAGCTGTCTACAAATGGATGTCTCTTCCTATTCCAGGAGACTTTGGATTGGCTAAAATCCCTAGTCAAGAGTCTGTTTTCTTCCTTCTAAAGGAGAGCTTATTTGCATATGTTAGTCACTCACAGTTATGTGGGGACAACCAATACTGGTTATATACATATTAAGATTTTCTTAAGCTAGAAAAAAAAATCAGACCTATTGAATTTATTTATTCCCTTTTCCATAGAGAGGAATTACTTGGCAGATAAGTGACTAATACAAAGATCGGTGACTAACACAGTAATTAAGACGTGTGGAGTAAATGGGTAAACCAATTTTATTTTGGACCTTGTACTGATGGTGAATGTAACTACTGGGCGTCCTCTTCTGTGCGCTTCATTGTCTATGAATTATACATCTGTAATCAGCATTACAGCTGTGGATAAATATAGAAAGTGCCAGCTTGGAAGTTGCTCCAAAGCTCAATTATTCCTGCAGTGTAGAAGTGCCTTTTCATGTTCCTCCTGAGCCCACTTCAGTCCATCTTTAGAGCAGGACTTCCTATTGCAGCATGGCTATATTTTAAACATGCTGCACTTATCCCTCGTGTTGACTCAATTGATGTACTTGCAGCATTAATCCAATATGTTTTCTCCCGGTGTTCTGACTGAAATATAACTACAGATACATATACAGTTTGCTTTGTGTGTTCTATGGTTTTACCACACTTTGCGGACACTTCTTTACTTAGAACTTTTAGACATATCATTCACACATCTTGCTACAAGGTGTGTAAAATCATGTACAAAGCCCTCTCCAGACATATTGAAGTGCTCAGTCGGCACAACCTGTAAAACACAACGTAAAAGCACTCTGCAAACATAGAATACTATATATGAACCAATGCTATAATCATCATATACTGTAAATGAACATGAGGTACTTTACTTGGCAAATATATTTTGATCAAAATATTTTGTACCCATCCACCACGGTAAGGTGATCTTTCTCTGGATGGGAACCTTCTCTATTTGATACATCTTTCTTTGCCACTGGCCTCTAATTCAACAACAGCAAGTTCCATGTTCTGAATCTACTACATATGACTCCTCTCCCATCCACCACAGCAAGGCGACTTTTTTCTGGATGGGAAGATACTCTATATGATACCTCTCTCTCTTCCAACCGGCCTCTAATTCAGGGATAGCAGGCTCCACATGTATACTATATCTGCACTATTTGTTATCTCTCTATGTGTCAACAGGCCTCTAAATTCAGGGAGAGAAGACTACAAACTACATATTGGTGTGGTATTGAAAAGCAGGAAGTGCTCAACCCCATATGCAGTGGTGCATCTATACAGGGGGGGGGGCAGATCCTGCACTTGTGGCCCGCTGCTAATGGCAATCCCCAGCAAAAATGAATACAATGGAGGATGCCTGCAGCGGACCACAAGTACCACAATGGACATCCTACACATGATAGCAAATGTGTGGATGTGATAAACAGTAAAAATATAAAATATAACAAAAACAAAGACAGGTGCACTCTGCGGTCTTACTAACCCTCATACTGGTGTAAAATTGAGAGATTAGCCAACATATCCTGCTTGGAGGACATGTCTGAGCCCGAGCACCACGCTAAGGTTTCTCAAGTAGCTACTTTAGAAACCTTGGCGCGGTGCTTGGGCTCAGAATGTCCTCCAAGCCGGATATGTTGGCCAATCTCTCAATTTTACAGCAGTATGAGCGTAAGGATGGGTTAGTTAGGAGTGCACTGTAACAAAAGTACAGACAAACACAATGCAGCAGCACTCTGCAAACATAGAATATACAAACTAATGCTATATTCACTATGTAAATTAATTTGAGGTACTAAGCAAATATATTTTGATTCAAATCTTTTGTGCCCATCCACCGCAGCAAGGTGACCTCTCTCTGGATAGGAACCTACATACCTATATAATACTTCTCTGTGCCAATGGGCCCTTTAATTCAGGAAGAGCACTATGTAATGAATCTGCTATATGTGACTACCCACTTTGTGCCAGCAGGCGTCTAAATTCAGGGAGAGCAGACTACAGCCATAGATTGCACTCATTTCTCAATCCCCTAAGTAACAGTGTCACCCAGCAATATGACAATCTTGCAAAAAACAAGGCCTTTCGCAGCTCTGTCAAAAGGAAAATAAAAAGTTGGATGTTAGAATATGGGAATATAAAAAATAAATAAATAGATTTTTTAAATGTGATTTTTTTGTGTGCAAAATTAGTAAAATAAAGCTATATAAATGTGATGTTGACATAATCATAATGACCAACAGAATAAGGTTAACATGCTAGGCTAGTTTCACATCTGCAGCAGAAAACACTGGCAGGCTGTTCTGGTAGAGAACAGTCTGTCGGAGATCTCCGGATCTGTCATCACCTGTCAGACCCTATTGACTATAATGGGGTCTGGCAGGGATCTGGTCACTCCCGGCAAATATGCAGAGAATTGGCCGGACCAAAAATTATGCACACTGGTTTTTGTCTGGCCAACTACCGGCACTGTCTGCTGGACCTGCTGGATGGAGCCAGGAACACCTGGCCACAGATGTGAAAGTAGCCTTAATTTGTATTGCATGGTCAAAGCTGTCAAATTAAATACAATTCCAGAATTGACTTTATTGATAATGCCACCTCCCAAAAATGGAATAAAAGTTGTAAAAAAATTGAATGACCCCCAAAATTACACCAATGAAGCAGCAAGCTTACATGCACTTCATCGACATAGAAAAATCTTTAGCTCTTGGAAAGCGATGAAAATGAAAAAAATTGCTTTGGCCCAAGAGAGACCAGTCTTGAATAGGTTAACAACTGAATAAACTTTCTGAGCCTGAAAAAAGAGGACACCTCAGAGAACGATACTTGTTTTTGCTTTTTTTTTTTTTATAATGGAGACATGCAATGTATTTAGAAACAATCCAACATCTGCACATTTTGTAGATTCCATTTTTACCCCTTTTTTAGTTGCAGAAAGTCGTACAAGAAGGTACAACCATCAGCCAAAATCCAGGCAAGGACATGTGATGGACCAGAAGGTAACACCATTTAAGTGCTTGTTAGCACCATGCATTTCAGTTGAAAATTAGTCCCATTGTACCTGTATGCTAAGTGAAAGTGACTCGCATTTTCCACCCTGGAGCTCATGACATCAATCTGCCATTTTTTTCAATTACAGAAGGTCAGCACCCCAACCAGAAGTTTTATTTTACTACCGATCACTGTCAAAGTTGAAAAACAAGATTCTTCTAGCACGAGCAGACGGGAGCATAAAATGTCTGTTTTATTCTTTTTTGTCTAGACGTACCTTTCAGATGGCTGATACCTCGCTTCTCACAAGCTTCTCATATGGATCTGTGGCACGCTACAGACCTCTAAGGGTTATAGGAAAACGGTTTTGTCATGTGAGAAAATAAATCTGTGAATAAGTTCGCTAAGAGTGGGGTGGGTGAAATTTGCTACCAGTCAAGCCCTTGAAATATGGATTGCAGATCTGATGAGATACTGTACTGTGCTTCATTCACCCCAAATTAGGTCAGTCAGGTGGGAACAAGGACTTAAACTTTGTAGCCCTCGGCCCTTTAATGTGTTTGATCTACGACGGTATTGGCTTTGAGAGTCCCGGCCAATTACAATATTCGGTAATTGTACACCAGTGCACTGCTATGTGTTTTGGCCTCTGCTAAATTGGAATATGGAAACCTTGCTCATTGTACCAGGGCTTCCATACCACAATGTCAACAGGTTGCAGTTTGCACCTGCCATTTTCTGTTACTCATTACCAAACCAGTCTTTAAACAGGGTTATAAGTAGCCTCCAGCTTTATGGAAAAACTACACATTGTAAGCCTTAGCGTAAAAAGTGACTATATTTTCTTACTAATGTTTTAATGCTCTTAAGGATTTTCCCGACATAACTTGGATGTTATTTTATTTTCATTTTCGCCAGTAGTAGTACAGTAGGATTTTTTTCTTGAACCTGGGCCAAATTGAACATTAAAACCAGGTGCTCGCACTGGCACAATGGAGTATAACACCTGTGAATAGAGTTAAGATTACATCATGTGTTCTACCTCAGATCCCACAAAAGGCTCTATGCTTCATCTCAAGTAACATTATAATTTTCAGTTTGAGACTTCAGACAATGTAGCCCTGGCAAATACAGAAGACTACAAAGCCAAAGACATCAAGACTAATATACTTCACAAGGCTGATGAGATTTGATTTGAGAAAAATCACGGAATTAAAACGCTTTAATGGATTTATGTCAGTAGGGAGAGCGGCAGGCTGAATTTTGAAGGTCAAATATTGTTGTCAGAGTGGATTTTGAGATCCAGGAGCAGAAAATCCCAAAAAATCTTCAGTGGTGCATGTGCCAGCCACAGTAGCTTCTTGTACATCGGACATCTCTAACATACATAGAAAGGCATTTCATATTTCAGTTTATGTTGGTCCCATGTTCAGTGCTGAGTAAAATGACGTTTTAATATAGGCAAATGACCCTCTAGGAGCAACAGGGGCGTTTCTATTACACCTAGAAGCTCTATTCTCTCAGCAACTGCCGCACCCTCTGCACTTTGAGTGACTGTGCCAGGCAGTGTAAACGTCATCACACCTGGCCTTGCCAATTAAAGTGCAGAGGGCACAGCAGCTGTAGAGAAAGAGGAGCCTTTTGGTGTAACGACAACGCCCCCGTTGCTCCTATAGCTCATTTGCATATATTAAAACGTAATTTTTCTCAGCAATGCGGGCACATATGAACACGGGACCAACACAGATGCTTTCAGCTGCCAAGTGCACATGTAACAGGTCAGCCAGTGTCATAGGTACAAAACTGCTGACAGATGTCCTTTAAAAAAAAATTATGGGGAGGTTTGGCGCTACATGGGGCTTAATTTTTATGCCATTTTTATTTAGTATTTTTTTATTTTACTTTTAATATTATTTATTTTATACATACATCAGAAAATATAAAAATAGGAAACAGTTCTGTTTCTCACTTTTTTTTTATAACACTGAATGCAACACAGATATATATTTTTGTAATTGTTACGAATGCTTTAGCATTTGCCATTTTTGATTTGGTGATGCATAGTTTATGGTCACCAAGGGGGGAGGGGGCTTAAATAACTAAATGAAAAACTTACTCTTTTTCATTTTGTTCTGTCTTTATTTATTTATTTATTGTGTACCCCTCCCCTCCTCCGTTCATAGTGTGAATTTTAACATATTACATAATTTTTTTTTATTGCTGCTTTCTACTGTAACTGGTGCTGATATATTATCCGCAGCTACAAGGGGAAAATGGCATTTGGAGCCTCACTGTAGAGCTAATCTGTCCCTGCAGTTACCTGGCAGTGATCACTTGTACGGGAGCAGGATTGAGCGCTGGGTATACAATGATCAGGAAGGCAGAGACTGTAGTACGCTATCTCTGCCTATGGCTATCGCTGACAACTGCTGCATTACACCAACAGATTATCTGACCGATTTCTGTCTAATTAGACCAATACTTGGTGTGTATAAAAAAAGATCTGTGTGTGTAAATGGCCGTCTGGCCAATAATTGGTTAGAAAATCTGTTGGTGTAACACAGCCCTAACCCTGCGGCTACAGCTGCACAATCTCAGTTCAGGTACCTCCTTGCAAAGCTTAATGTAGATTAACAAGACATTTTAAGCGGTTTGTAAATAGTTAAAGCCTACGGACACCTTTGGGGCAACTTTTTATCATTGCATTTTACTCATTTGGGGATAACATCATTCTTTCAATTGGTCTTTGTTAAAACTGTTCAAAAGGTTTCAGTTTCATTGCATCTACAGACTATTGTTCTCTGCCTCACACTGAATCCATCAGGAAGCTGCTCTGAGAGCTCAACCTGTAGCCCTTAGCTCTGAACTCCTGACAGCTCATAAACACTCATTAGGCACGTTTGACACAAGCATTTTGAGTTCAGGTAGGCTGTTCCTGCAGAGAACAGCCGGCTGGAGCTCTCTGGATTCGACATTGCTGGATGTTAACACAATACCCACCAGTCTCATAGACTATAATGGCCAGGATTCCGCCTGACAAAAAACGTTGCACGCAATGCCAGGGCCAGAGAGCTGCGGCAGGCTGTTCTCTGCTGGAACAGCCTTCAGGAACTCATAAACCTAGTGTAAACGAAGTCTTAAAGCTAAAGGCCTACAGATTTGAGGCATCAGAGCAATTCCCTGATGGATACAATTTGAGGCAAAGAGCAATAATCTATCAATGCACTGAAACTGAAAGTTAAGAATATGAGCAAAACCCAATCATAAAAGATCATGGTGAGCACACAGAATTATCCCTTTTAACGTCATGAAACATGTTAAATCTATTTAGTCATCAATTATAACGCGTTATCTAAAAGAAAATTGTCACCTAAAAATATTTGTTCTCTTCCAGAGCCGTCTTACAGGACACATTCCTCTGGTTGCATCAGTTGATGGACATGTCTGTGTACGTCTTGCGTCCTGAAATGTTATGATTAATGAGTTTTACAGACTATAATGACTTTTAAGAATTCTCTTTTTATGCCAAGCCCAAATGTTTCCAGTTTCTCAGGCTCTATTATCTACCTTCCCCCGATGAACCAGGCTGTTTTTATTTTGCATGCTGATGATTGCACACATACTTAAACAGTTTTGACAGTTTTCAGCTGCTGTTAAATTCCAGAAAATCCAAAACATTAAAAACGATAGCATGATCGAAAGTATCTGGGCCCAGCGTCTTCATACTCTCTGACATAAGCATTGGTTCTGCGGCCTATTCCCTGCACACATAGACATAAGCCCTCCAACAATGCACCTTTGTTCAGAGTGTGCACTGTGTAATATGAGTGCTTGGAAACCCATAACTATATTCACACTGAAAATTCCTATCAACGATTTAGAAGAATGTGTAATGTAAGTTTTTCGGCTTCATGATTTATTATTGAGCATTAATAATTCTCATTTTGTCACATTTAAATTTCTTTTTAATTTGCAGTTCAAGAAAAAAATGCAAACACCTTGCCAAGTTACCATCTCTGTTACAACACAGACATATACTCTTGCCTTGTGTGACCTGTGCTACATACTTCAGTGTAACAGAACTCATCTTTGTTAGAAATTTATAGATTTTTTTTCTTTTGGAGTTGAAAAAAAAATAGTGGAATTCAGTTAGGACAAAATGTCACATGATTTTTAGCTTTAAACATCTATAATATGTATTTTCCTATTGTATTTTATAGTTGCTATTATTACTGATATTATTATTAATAGTAACAGCAAATACTTTAACCAGTTCAAGACCAGGCCATTTACCCCTGTTCCTAACCAGACACAATTTCAGTTTTTTGTTTAGAATATCTGTCTTTCATAGCAATATTATTATTTTTTTCAGTTAGGCTATGTCAATTATTTGCTTCTTTTTCGCTGATACATGTTTTGTTAAAAAAAAAAAATGTGCATGTTTTTGTTTTCATTTTTTGCAAAAATATAAAAAAGAGGGAAGCCTGTTTTTAATTTTTACATTTTTATAAATATATAGTTTATGGTTTTCAGGGAAGTGGCTGGAAAACATTATTTGTTTATTTCTTTTTAAACTTTGTGCCCCCCATAGGATTCCATTTAATTTTTTATCACTGATTTCTCCTGTAACTGGGGCGGACATATTAGCCCCTGTTACAGGGTGAGTACAGCACCCAGAAGTGCTTTACAAAGCTGTTCAAACTTACTGCAGCTTTGATATGGGTCTGCTAAGACACAGCAGCCTGTGCAGTCACCTGGCCCCCAACGATCACTTGATCCACTTCCTGATCTGTATGTATAGTACTAATTAAGTACTGTAGATACAGTTATGGAGAAGGTATAGATGGTAAAAAATCTTCCATGTCTTCTCTATAGGGAGCCCAGCTGTCACTGATAGCGACCTCCTGGCTCTCCTAGATACATGATCTCAATGCAGCTGCTAATTCTACAAAGACATTCAGAAACAACCTTGTAGAGTTGTGAGGACTCCCCAAATGTTTCTAGTCAAGGGCCATCAATAAGTGGTTATATAATAATAACACTACAAGAAAATTTAGACTAGCACATTCATATTCATATTCAGAGTCACAGGTGCATATCCATCAGGCAAACATGGTTGATAAAAACATTTCACATACAAACAATAGAGCTGAGAAATGGGGATCATTCTAAATTAAAGTGGTATTATACCTACTATAAATGGAAAAATAGAAGCTCTTTGCACACATTTTCAAACGTGTGTCGGGCCCATCTAGCAGGCTTTATGGTGGCTTCCGCACACGTTTGATCAAACTTGTGAGAAAAGAGCTTCCATTTTTCCATTTATAGTAGGTATAATACCACTTTAATTTAGAATGATCCCCATTTCTCAGCTCTATTGTTTGTATGTGAAATGTTGTGCAGCCATTTTATTATCAACTATATAATAATAACAATCATAATATTATTACTATTAACCACCTAAGGTTTTGCTCCTTTATGTTGCAGCTCCATTTTTCAAATCTGATGTGTCAATTTATCAGTTAATATTATTGGAATACTTGTACTTATCCAAGTGATTCTGAGATTACTTTTATGACACATTCTAGTTTATATTAGGCTGCTTTTACATCTGCATACAGGACTTTTGTCTCTGCATTAAAAACCTTCTGAACAGAAACCTAATGTATCCCATTCTAGTCAATGGTGTCTGTAAGCTCCATCCCATTCAGTTAAGTGCCGAATCGGGCACTTCCATTATTTTCGTTCTTCTGCTCCTATAACAGAGCAGAAGAACGGAAATATAAAAGAGCAGATGTGAAAGCAGCCTAATTGGTGCATTGTATTTCATATATTTTGTTGTTATTAATAAAGAAAATTTAAACTTTACCAAAGATTAGCAATTTTCTAAATTTTAATTTATCTGCCTTTAAGACAGATAATCACACCTCACAAAATTGTTAACATTTACCATATGTCTACTTTATGTCTACATCATTTTTCAAACATACTGTTACTGTACATTAATTTTAAAATGTTCAAATGAATAAAAGTTCAGCAGTAATTTTTCAAGTTTTCAATAAAATGTTTTTTTAGTGACCAATGCAGTTCTGAATTGACTTTGATGGACCTATATACACTCATTGACAAAAAAACTAAAACCTAATGCATCAAGAAGTAATTGGAATCGAATCAACCTTTCTAAGTGTGAAGGTAATGATGATATTTGTGATTACACTATTAGAGCGAAAGGATAAGTGTATTGGGTAAAACAGTACAAGTGAAAGGAGGCTCTAGTACCCTGTTGGGCTGCCTCTAGATTGGATATAAGATGAGTTAAGATTGGGCATGGAAGCATACAGGTTCTCTATGGTATCCTGTGGCACATTTCCCCACGATGTTGTAGCTAGGCCTACAGATCCTCACACTCGTAGATTGCTGAAGCTGGTACCCCTGCTCATCCCATAAATGCTTGATTGGTGATAGAGCAACTGAGCAGGACAAGGAAGTGTTGCAGTCTGGTGGAGACATTCTTGGGAAACTCTTGCTGTGTATGGGCAAGCATTATCCTGCTGAAAAATATCAGTTAGAAGCCCTGCCATGAGAGGCAACACATGTGGACACAAGATGTCCTGCACATATCACCGAGCTGTCAGTCTCCCTTGAAATACTACTAGGGGTTATATGCAATGGCACCCCAGATCATCACACCAGCAGTTGGGGCACAGTGTTGATCCATAAATATAACCTAGATTAATCGTTAAAGACAATACAGTTCCAGCCCGTAGTAGTCCAACTTTCGCATTCAGGATGCAGTACCCCAGATCTGGGGGTATCTGAAATTGTTTTATATTTTATATGTAATGTATTGTATTTTCATGTTTGCACCATTTATTCCAGCAGAGGAGGTAATGGTTATCAGTGGTTGGCAGGGCTAATCAGCCTGGCAGGACTAATCACCCTGTTTCTCCCCTCTTGGTAGGAGTGGGCTGGTTCTGCTTCTTGCCAAAAGGGGGGGGTTCCAGTCTAGTGAGACAGAGAGAGTAGGTTCCTGTTCTAATAATTGGGTAGTGAGTAAGAACATGCCAGAGCTTCCACTCACAGGACCCATATCTTATTCCCCTGTGAGGGAAACTCAGAAACCAGACATTCTTCTCCTGTGATAACAACTTAATCCTGCCTAAAGAACCCACTTTAGAGACAACAGAATGATCAGTGAAATACAACTCTACAGACACGGATGAAAAGTGAGGGACACCAGCTCAGACATCACCACCTACCTAAATCATCGCTAGGCCAGACTAACATCAAGTCTGTGTTACCATGGACACGTATATCCACAAGTACTTGCTAGTGCCATCCAACCAGCCACAATACCTCCTCATCTGGTATCAGAGAAACTGCACTTTGTATTAATTGCTGCCGGATGTACCATAAGTTATATTTTGCACTAAGTAAAGAGAAACTGTTATACATTCACTTCTGGCCTGATTATTCAAATTACACTTTCAATGCACCAAACCCCAGCGAGCAATAACCTGAGGGAGTACACCGTGACACAGCATCTGATGAGGGCCACTACCACTCTCATCCTATGCACCGGCTCCTCAGGGGCCACTGCAAATGAAGACCACTGCAAATGAAGGCGACAATGGCTGGCTGTCAAAGGCATTTAACCACTTCAACCCCGCTAGCTAAAACCCCCTTCATGACCAGGCCCATTTTTACACTTCTGCACTACACTACTTTCACCGTTTATCGCTCGGTCATGCAACTTACCACCCAAATGAATTTTACCTCCTTTTCTTCTCACTAATAGAGCTTTCATTTGGTGGTATTTTATTGCTGCTGACATTTTTACTTTTTTTGTTATTAATCGAAATTTAACGATTTTTTTGCAAAAAAATGACATTTTTCACTTTCAGCTGTAAAATTTTGCAAAAAAAACGACATCCATATATAAATTTTTCGCAAAATTTATTGTTCTACATGTCTTTGATAAAAAAAAAATGTTTGGGCAAAAAAAAATGGTTTGGGTAAAAGTTATAGCGTTTGCAAACTATGGTACAAAAATGTGAATTTCAGTTTTTTGAAGCAGCTCTGACTTTCTGAGCACCTGTCATGTTTCCTGAGGTTCTACAATGCCCAGACAGTAGAAAAACCCCACAAATTACCCCATTTCGGAAAGTAGACACCCTAAGGTATTCGCTGATGGGCATAGTGAGTTCATAGAACTTTTTATTTTTTGTCACAAGTTAGCGGAATATTATGATTTTTTTTTTTTTTCTTACAAGGTCTCATATTCCACTAACTTGCGACAAAAAATTTAAAATTCTAGGAACTCGCCATGCCCCTCACGGAATATCTTGGGGTGTCTTCTTTCCAAAATGGGGTCACTTGTGGGGTAGTTATACTGCCCTGGCAATTTAGGGGCCCAAATGTGTGAGAAGTACTTTGCAATCAAAATGTGTAAAAAATGGCCTGCGAAATCCGAAAGGTGCACTTTGGAATATGTGCCCCTTTGCCCACCTAGGCTGAGAGAAATATCTTGGCAAAAGACAACTTTTCCCATTTTTTTATACAAAGTTGGCATTTGACCAAGATATTTTTCTCACCCAGCATGGGTATATGTAAAATGACACCCCAAAACACATTCCCCAACTTCTCCTGAGTACGGTGATACCAGATGTGTGACACTTTTTTGCAGCCAAGGTGGGCAAAGGGGCACATATTCCAAAGTGCACCTTTCGGATTTCGCAGGCCATTTTTTACACATTTTGATTGCAAAGTTCTTCTCACACATTTGGGCCCCTAAATTGCCAGAGCAGTATAACTACCCCACAAGTGACCCCATTTTGGAAAGAAGACACCCCAAGGTATTCCGTGAGGGGCATGGCGAGTTCCTAGAATTTTTTATTTTTTGTCACAAGTTAGCGGAAAATGATGATTTTTTTTATTTTATTTTTTTTCCTTACAAAGTCTCATATTCCACTAACTTGCGACAAAAAATAAAAAATTCTAGGAACTCGCCATGCCCCTCACGGAATACCTTGGGGTGTCTTCTTTCCAAAATGGGGTCACTTGTGGCGTAGTTATACTGCCCTGGCAATTTAGGGGCCCATATGTGTGAGAAGTACTTTGCAATCAAAATGTGTAAAAAATGGCCTGCGAAATCCGAAAGGTGCTCTTTGGAATATGTGCCCCTTTGCCCACCTAGGCTGCAAAAAAGTGTCACACATGTGGTATCGCCGTACTCAGGAGAAGTTGGGGAATGTGTTTTGGGGTGTCATTTTACATATACCCATGCTGGGTGAGAGAAATATCTTTGCAAAAGACAACTTTTCCAATTTTTTTATACAAAGTTGGCATTTGACCAAGATATTTATCTCACCCAGCATGGGTATATGTAAAATGACACCCCAAAACACATTCCCCAACTTCTCCTGAGTACGGCGATACCACATGTGTGACACTTTTTTGCAGCCTAGATGCGCAAAGCGGCCCAAATTCCTTTTAGGAGGGCATTTTTAGACATTTGGATCCCAGGCTTCTTCTCACGCTTTAGGGCCCCTAACATGCCAGGGCAGTATAAATACCCCACATGTGACCCCATTTTGGAAAGAAGACACCCCAAGGTATTCCGTGAGGGGCATGGCGAGTTCCTAGAATTTTATTTTTTTTGGCACAAGTTAGCGGAAATTGATTTTTTTTGTATTTTCTCACAAAGTTTCCGTTTCCGCTAACTTGGGACCAAAATTTCAATCTTTCATGGACTCAATATGCCCCTCACGGAATACCTTCTTTCCGAAATGGGGTCACATGTGGGGTATTTATACTGCCCTGGCATTTTAGGGGCCCTAAAGCGTGAGAAGAAGTCTTGAATATAAATGTCAAAAAAAAATTACGCATTTGGATTCCGTGAGGGGTATGGTGAGTTCATGTGAGATTTTATTTTTTGACACAAGTTAGTGGAATATGAGACTTAGTAAGAAAAAACAAAAACAAAAACAAACAAAAAATTTCCGCTAACTTGTGCCCAAAAAAATGTCTGAATGGAGCCTTACAGGGGGTGATCAATGACAGGGGGGTGATCAGGGAGTCTATATGGGGTGATCACCCCCCTGTCATTGATCACCCCCCTGTCATTGATCACCCCCCTGTAAGGCTCCATTCAGCTGTCCGTATGATTTTTTACGGATACATGGATCGGATCCGCAAAACACATGCGGACGTCTGAATGGAGCCTTACAGGGGGGTGATCAATGACGGAGGTGATCAGGGAGTCTATATGGGTGATCACCCCTCTGTCATTGATCACCCCCCTGTAAGGCTCCATTCAGACGTCCGCATGTGTTTTGCGGATCCGATCCATGTATCAGTGGATCCGTAAAAATCATACGGACGTCTGAATGGAGCCTTACAGTGGGGTGATCAATGACAGGGGGGTGATCAATGACAGGGAAGTGATCAGGAAGTCTTTATGCAATCACCCCCTTGTCATTGATCACCCCCCTGTAAGGCTCCATTCAGACGTCCGCATGTGTTTTGCGGATCCGATCCATGTATCAGTGGATACGTAAAAATCATACGGACGTCTGAATGGAGCCTTACAGTGGGGTGATCAATGACAGGGGGGTGATCAATGACAGGGAAGTGATCAGGAAGTCTTTATGCAATCACCCCCTTGTCATTGATCACCCCCCTGTAAGGCTCCATTCAGACGTCCGCATGTGTTTTGCGGATCCGATCCATGTATCAGTGGATCCGTAAAAATCATACGGACGTCTGAATGGAGCCTTACAGGGGGGTGATCAATGACGGAGATGATCAGGAAGTCTATATGGGTGATCACCCCTCTGTCATTGATCACCCCCCTGTAAGGCTCCATTCAGACGTCCGCATGTGTTTTGCGGATCCGATCCATGTATCAGTGGATCCGTAAAAATCATACGGACATCTGAATGGAGCCTTACAGGGGGGTGATCAATGACAGGGGGTGATCAATGACAGGGAAGTGATCAGGAAGTCTATATGCGTGATCACCCCCTTGTCATTGATCACCCCCCTGTAAGGCTCCATTCAGAGGTCCGCATGTGTTTTGCGGATCCGATCCATGTATCAGTGGATCCGTAAAAATCATACGGATGTCTGAATGGAGCCTTACAGGGGGGTGATCAATGACAGGGGGTGATCAGGAAGTCTTTGGGTGATCACCCCTCTGTCATTGATCACCCCCCTGTAAGGCTCCATTCAGACGTCCGCATGTGTTTTGCGGATCCGATCCATGTATCAGTGGATCCGTAAAAATCATACGGACGTCTGAATGGAGCCTTACAGGGGGGTGATCAATGACAGGGAAGTGATCAGGAAGTCTTTATGCAATCACCCCCTTGTCATTGATCACCCCCCTGTAAGGCTCCATTCAGACGGCCGCATGTGTTTTGCAGATCCGATCCATGTATCAGTGGATCCGTAAAAATCATACGGACGTCTGAATGGAGCCTTACAGTGGGGTGATCAATGACAGGGGGGTGATCAATGACAGGGAAGGGATCAGGAAGTCTATATGCGTGATCACCCCCTTGTCATTGATCACCCCCCTGTAAGGCTCCATTCAGACATCCGCATGTGTTTTGCGGATCCGATCCATGTATCAGTGGGTCCGTAAAAATCATACGGACGTCTGAATGGAGCCTTACAGGGGGGTGATCAATGACGGAGGTGATCAGGAAGTCTATATGGGTGATCACCCCTCTGTCATTGATCACCCCCCTGTAAGGCTCCATTCAGACGTCCGCATGTGTTTTGCGGATCCAATCCATGTATCAGTGGATCCGTAAAAATCATACGGACCTCTGAATGGAGCCTTACAGGGGGGTGATCAATGACAGGGGGTGATCAGGGAGTCTATATGGGGTGATCAGGGGTGATCAGTGGTTCATAAGGGGTTAATAAGTGACGGGGGGGTGTAGTGTAGTGTGGTGTTTGGTGCGACTTTACTGACCTACCTGTGTCCTCTGGTGGTCGATCCAAACAAAAGGGACCACCAGAGGACCAGGTAGCAGGTATATTAGACGCTGTTATCAAAACAGCGTCTAATATACCTGTTAGGGGTTAAAAAAAATCACATCTCCAGCCTGCCAGCGAGCGATCGCCGCTGGCAGGCTGGAGATCCACTCGCTTACCTTCCGTTCCTGTGAGCGCGCGTGCCTGTGTGCGCGCGTTCACAGGAAATCTCGTGTCTCGCGAGATGGCGCATATATGCGTGACTGTGCGCAGCGCTGCCGCCTCCGGACCGCACATCTGCGTTAGGCGGTCCGGAGGCGGTTAAAGTAATGGGCATTGTGACACCAAATTTCCTTTTGCTAAGGGACTAGAAATGGTCTGGGCAGAGACAACAGTGTGTGATGAAGGTGTCACCTGTGCCTGGACGGTGGACCATGAAACTGTGGGAGTTGCTGTGGTGGTCTGTCTGAGCCGTCCAGAGCCTGTTCGCCATGTGTGCGTGATCTCACATACAGTCAGGTCCATGAATATTGGGACAGTGACACAATTCTAACATTTTTGGCTCTATACACCACCACAATGGATTTGAAATGAAACAAACAATATGTGCTGTAACTGCAGACTGTCAGCTTTAATATGAGGGTATTTACATCCAAATCAGGTGAACAGTGTAGGAGTTACAACAGTTTGCATATGTGCCTCCCACTTGTTAAGGGACCAAAAGTAATGGGACAGAATAAAAATCATAACTCAAACTTTCACTTTTTAATACTTGGTTGCAAATCCTTTGCAGTCAATTACAGCCTGAAGTCTGGAACACATAGACATCACCAGAAACTGGGTTTCATCCCTGGTGATGCTCTGCCAGGCCTCTACTGCAACTGTCTTCAGTTCCTGCTTGTTCTTGGGGCATTTTCCTTTCAGTTTTGTCTTCAGCAAGTGAAATGCATGCTCAATCATATTCAGGTCAGGTGATTGACTTGGCTATTGCATAACATTACACTTCTTTCCCTTAAAAAACTCTTTGGTTGCTTTTGCAGTATGCTTTGGGTCATTGTCCATCTGCACTGTGAAGCGCCGTCCAATGAGTTCTGAAGCATTTGGCTGAATATGAGCAGATGATATTGCCCAAAACACTTCAGAATTCATCCTGCTGCTTTTGTCAGCAGTCACATCATCAATAAATACAAGAGAACCAGTTCCATTGCCAGCCATACATGCCCACACCATGACACTACTACCACCATGCTTCACTGATGAAGTGGTATGCTTAGGATCATGAGCAGTTCCTTTCCTTCTCCATATTCTTCTCTTCCCATCACTCTGGTACAAGTTGATCTTGGTCTCATCTGTCCATAGTATGTTGTTCCAGAACTGTGAAGGCTTTTTTAGATGTCGTTTGGCAAACTATAATCTGGCCTTCCTGTTTTTGAGGCTCACCAATGGTTTACATCTTGTGGTGAACCCTCTGCATTTCCTCTGGTGAAGTCTTCTCTTGATTGTTGACTTTGACACACATACACCTACCGCCTGGAGAGTGTTCTTAATGTGGCCAACTGTTGTGAAGGGTGTTTTCTTCACCAGGGAAAGAATTCTTCGGTCATCCACCACAGTTGCTTTCTGTGGTCTTCTGAGTCTTTTAGTGTTGCGGAGCTCACCGGTGCGTTCCTTCTTTTTAAGAATGTTCCAAACAGTTGTTTTGGCCACGCCTAATGTTTTTGCCATCTCTCTGATGGGTTTGTTTTGTTTTTTCAGCCTAATGATGGCTTGCTTCACTGATAGTGACAGCTCTTTGGATCTCATCTTGAGAGTTGACAGCAACAGATTCCAAATGCAAATAGCACACTTGAAATGACCTTTTATTTACTCATTGTGATTGGGATAATGAGGGAATAACACACACCTGGCCATTGAACAGCTGAGAAGCCAATTGTCCTATTACTTTTGGTCCCTTAACAAGTGGGAGGCACATATGCAAACTGTTGTAATTCCTACACCGTTCCCTTGATTTGGATGTAAATACCCTCAAATTAAAGCTGACAGTCTGAAGTTAAAGCACATCTTGTTGGTTTCAATTCAAATCCATTGTGGTGGTGTATAGAGCCAAAAATGTTAGAATTGTGTCAATGTCCCAATAATCATGGACCTGACTGTAACTACTGTTCCCAACACCTCCTAAGAGCTATGGTGCTTTTCTTAGTCCAAAGTTGCACCTCCTCTCAAAGACTGTCAACTTGGCAAAAAGTCTAGCAGACAAACGGGTTAACAAACGGGTTAACTTACTTTGACTTATACTGTTCAATACTGTGTAACTGCATTATATGTATGTTGTGATATAAAGTATATCCTGTTCATTATGCAATGTGTTTGCATGGCACCGTGGAAAGGGTTAATGAACACTGACAGACTTTTGGGACTTTGAATGAGAAGCTGGTAATTTTCCACAGGTACCATAGGGTTTAAAGAAGAGCATGTTTTGGAGGGAAAAAGCCAGACTTGTTTACCACCAAAACCAGACAGACTGAACTTTTGAATGTCTGGTTTAGCTATGTTGTTATGTCTGAAAACCTTTTTTTGTCTGGAAAAACTGCTGTGTCATTGCCATTGAGTATTATTGAAGCTCTAATGTAAGTCTATGACAAATGGGAGTTGCAACATTTTAACTGTTTGTGCTGAGTTTCTCCACTCCACCCCTCTCACTAGAAGGTTCTAGTTTAGCTAGAAACTTCATATAAGGAGAGCAGTCATAGCCCCTAGGGTTCTGCAGTTAGGAAACAGTGCTTAGAAGAGGAGACTCTGCCGGACTACTTAAGTGACTAGAGAAGGACGCTGAGAAGGGGACACTCTGCCCCAGACCCTGGGCCTCTAGCTTTTGATCAGGATACCAGCCTTCTGAGAGAGCGAGGGACAGCTAGCTCAGGCCTTTCCTCAGCATCAAACCCTTCTTCTGCCAGGAGGAGACTGGAGAAGCCAGCCCTTTACCTCGCCTGTTTTGTTTGGCATCTGAATTCATCCAGTAAAGAAGCATACTGGTTTACTGCAGACCCTGATTGTCTGGACTTAATTTCCACTGAGGTGCACCATGTTTTACCATGCCTTCCAGAGAGCAGCAACATGTGGTGACACCTCAATGGTGTTTAGGTGACCCAGCATAGCATTGGGCCCATCCCAAACCCGATCACTACAAACACAAATACTCACCTGTTTCCCTGATGATCGGTCACATCCCGCGTTCCTAGCTATAGCAGATGCAGTCACACTCCCATCGCGATGCTGGTTGTGTAGGAGGCTGATTCCTGGGCCTGCACTGCTCCTCCCACACAGCTCAGCATTGCGGTGTGTGACCTACTGCAGCTGAGAGGAATAGTGAAGCAGGGAGCTGACAGCTCCCTGCATCACCATTTAAATAAATTGCTCGGGAAGGTGTGCCCTCAACCCTCTGCGCCCAGGGCATATGCCCGTTCTCGCCTCCCCCCTCTCTACACCTCTGTCATGAGATAGGACCCAGTGTCTAATCAGGTTGCCCCAGGAATCATATGCATATCTGCCTTAGACATAACTGAATAACGAGTTTTGCAGCAATCCAACATCTCTGGATGCGTTAATTTTTTTGGTCAGTAAGTGTATTAGAAACCCCCATAAATCACCCAATTCAAAAACTCCCCCCACAAAATATTCAAAACGACATTTAGGAGGTTTGTTAACCCTCTTGGTGTTTCATGGGAATTAATGCAAAATGAGGTTGAAATTTTAAAATATTATTTTCTTTGTAGATTTTCAACTTTAGGGCTCATGCACACAAACTTATTTTCTTTCCGTGTCCGTTCCATTTTTTTCTGCAGACCGTATTCGTTTCACTGGGTCGACAAAAAAAACGGAAGTTACTCTGTGTGCATTTTGTTTCCGTATGTCCGTATTCCGTTCCGCAAAAAAAATAGAACATGTCCTATTATTGTCCGCATCACTGACAAGGATAGTCCTGTTCTATTAGGGGCCGCAAAATACAGAATGCACACAGATTTCATCCATATTTTTTGCGGATCCGTATATTGCGGACCGCAAAATACATATGGTCGTGTGCATAAGTCCCTAATGCATGTTTTTTTTTGTACAGCATTCTCAAATGTCTTTCTTAGGAGTAGTTCTTTAGTTCATTTATTCTCTAGTAGATTTCATTCCCAGAAAATGTGTTTTCCTGGATCAGGCTTCACTTAGGGCCTACTTAGCAGGCGCCTACACATGCATATGTTGCCTCTAGCTGTGACAACTAGCCATTCTCCATAAACCAAGGGGGGGTACCAGCCCATTACCTTGGGAACTAATGCTGAGACTGCCATTGTTAACTCTTTGTTTTCCATACACAACCATTTTCGATGGATGATTCATAGAGAGATACGTACTTTTAACATTAAATCACAAAATTAAACTTTGTAGCATGAAATTAACCCTTGCAGTGATCCACTGGGACACTGCATTTGTAATGACTTGAATACATTTGTGATAACAACAGTGTTAACAGAGAACTACAACTTCATATTTATTACCTTGGTTTTGCAGTTATTAGAAATATCCTACTGTGTTACCTGACTCAAACACAGGTCTCAGAAATGGAGTACCTTATGGATTTTGATTCCTTTATTTTTAGGATGTTTTTCAGGCACCATTTCAGGTTGTCATAGGCCTTCTGTTTTAGGTGTGTATGCAGCAGAGCCATATGTTTATGTATATGTCAGCTGTGTAGCAAAGCTGTGTTTGTCAGGAGTGCATGAAGCAGTACTGTGTATGCGCATATAAATGTAAGCTGTGTATGTAGCAGAGTTCTGTGGTTGTATAAAATGTGTTTGTGTGTATGTGTAATATGTGTTCTACATAGCTATGTATGTATAATATTCATTGTACAGCGCTATGTGTGTATTTAAATAATGTCATGAGAGTAAAAAAAACAACTAAAATAATAAGCAATCTAGCAGTACAAGTATAGTGGGGCATGTAGCTGGCCAGCTAAGACCTGTCCTAGGTTGCTAATACTGTTTATATGTTTATACAGCTAGACCTGCCAATAACCTTAATACAGTTCCTATGTTTGTGTGTTAAAGACAAAAGCAGAGTTATTTGCAGTGACTTCATGTTTGGATGTCATATAACTGTTCTATATATTGTGTTCACAGAAGCAGAAAAGATAATATGCCTTGAAGATTTATTATATGGATGTGAGGTAAGCTCAATGACACAGCAGAAACAACAGGAAGCATAGAGTTAAACTGTTGCTGCTGGTCAGAAGTCTAGACCAATCACAGCCAGCCTCACACACAGCCTGTGTGGGAAATTCCCTAGCAGGAGCTGCTAGAAATTATTATTTACCAAAGAGAGAAGCTGAACAGACATTCACTCCTCCAAGAGCTGTGTTTTATGGAAGCAGAGAGGCCAAAATAGTTATTTAAAACAGTTATATAATGTTCCTATTGTTAATATAGTGATTAGAACCGTATACTGAACCAGTTATATGTGTATTTACTTACAGTTCCACGAATTGCAAACAACAAAGTTCACAATCTAAATTCAAATTCCATATTGCAATCCAAATTGCATACAACCATACCAGATCATATACCCAAATAATTGAACTAAAGATCCATCTCATAGTAAGAAAAAATCTTTATTAAATATATATAATCACATATATGCATAAAAACAGCAGTGAACAGGCATATTTCAGCGAGGAAAAAACCCTGAAGGAGACTGGGGGATACAAAAAGTATTGGGGAACGCCACATAGAAGCCAAAAAAGACAAAAGAACCCCGGACAAGATATCCAATAGGGGCATCAGTAGGCAATGTGGAATTCAAGAAGTTCAGAAAAATACCCAAGGTAGGTGCGCCGATCCCTCAGTCTCCTTCTCCCAACGCCGTTTTGCCAGCAACCTGGCTTCTTCCGGGTTGCTGGCGATTCTCTTATCCCCGGAAGAAGCCAGGTTGCTGGCGAAACAGCCCAGGAGAATGGAAGGAAATCTCCAGCACTTAGTGAGGAAATAAGTCATTATCCTTCCATCCCTGCTCAGAAAGTCAAAGAGAGACCTAGTCAAGTGTTAGGAAAAAGGTGTGTGAACTTACCTTCTATCTCTAACGGAAAAAATGAAGAAGAGGACTCCCCTAATTCATAACTAAATTAGAAAATAGAACTGGATGATTCTATTCCTAGATGTCACTGCAACGGTTAAGAGAATGTTACAACTAATGTCCCAGCAAGACAACAGAGAACAGTCCTCGCTAGACTTCCCGTTCCGGAACCTACTGTATTTTCAGGAAAAGTACTGAAGTTCATAGAGTGGAAGGCAAGCTTTGAAATGATCATTGAGCATCATTGCTTCAGTCCAGTTGACAAGTTATTCTACCTTCAGAGATATGTTGGTGGAGAAGCCAAGGAAGTTTTTGAAGGTAACTTCTATAGAAAAGACGAAGAAGCCTACAAGCAAGTTTGGGGAAAATTAAATGCAAGATATGGTCATCCTTTCTTAGTACAAAGAGCTTTTAGAGAGAAACTGAATAACTGATCTAAAATAGGTCCTAAAGAACACTTCAGACTCCAAAAGTATGGTGACTTCCTGCAAGTATGCAGCAATGCCATCCCACATGTTCAAGGACTGGAAGTACTGAACGACTATCTAGAAAACCACAGGATGCTAACTAAGCTACCCGAAGAAGTGGCTTCTAGATGGAATCGCTATGTGACTAAACAGTTAGATCTAGGTAAGGACTTCCCAAGTTTTAAAGAGTTCTCTTAGTTCGTCAATGAGGAAGCACGGATAGCATGTAATCTAGTAATAGCACCTTACATCTTACAAACCTTAGAGGAAAGGCCTGCAAGAGAGATAAGACATGCAAGAGCAACTTGCTTTGCAACCAACACAGCAGCTAAAGGTCCAGATACCTACAAGAACTAGTCCAAAGTCACTACTGGGATCAAAGGACTGAGAGTTAGAGGACTTCATTCAAACCTCACATTAGAGCTACCTCTAGCTTATACAAAATACGGTATACCTCTATATCGAGAGCACATACCTACCTGTGAAACAGCCAATAAATGGGAACACCTATCTGACATATCTTATAAAATGACGCAACTGAAGGAGTTTGGTGTTGGACTGTTGATAGGCTACAATTGTCCGAAAGTCTTGGTACTATGAAAGGTATTCACAGGAGAAAAGGGTGAACCCTACACTGTTCAAACTGATCTAGGATGGGGTGTTGTTGGAGGAAAACAGCAGATCGCAAACTCAAGACAGGTGACAGGATTGTGTCATCGAATATCTGTCCAAGAGTTACCAACTGTAAGTCCAGCAAAAGTAATCAAGATCCTTGAATCCGACTTTGCAGACATAGGTTCTAAAGAAAATAGTGTATCCCAAGAAGACATAATGTTTGTACACACTAGAACAAATTATTAAGCAGAATCAACAAGGACATCTTGAAATGCCCTTACCTTTTAGAGAACAACCTCGTCTGCCAAATAACAGAAATCTTGCCCAGGCAATATTGAAATGTTTGAAGAAAAGCATGGGAAGAGATCCCAAACTCAAGAATGATTATTTGAAATTCATGGAAGGCATCCTCAAAGAAGAACATGCAGAGAAAGTTAATAATCAACCTAAAGAAGTGTGTTTACCACTCAAAGAAACTAGATAAGATTACAGTGGTGTTTGGTTGCTCAGCAAAGTACGATGGTGTTGCATTAAACAATCATCTATTAAAAGGACCAGATCTTACAAACACTCTGTCTGGAGTACTCTGTAGATTCAGACAGTATCCCGTAGCAGTCATGTGTGACATTGAAAAGATGTTTCACCAGTTTCATGTGAAGAATGAAGATAGAGACTTCCTGAGGTTCCTATGGTGGGAGGACGGAGATACAGATACAGAGCCAGCTGAATACAGAATGAAAGTACACTTGTTTGGAGCAGCATCATCTCAAGGTTTCCGCCAATTATGGTATGAAGTACCTGGCCAATATGAATGAAAAGGATTGCCCATCAGCAGCAAATTTTCTGAAGAAAAACTTTTATGTAGATGATTGTCTCATAAATCTAGAGTCCACAGAATCTGCAATAAAATTAGTGAAAGAAAGCTAAGAGTTATGCGCAAGAGGAAACCTGCGCCTTCACAAATTTATCTCAAACAACAGAGAGGTACTGGAATCCATCAGTGACTCTGAACATGCAGCAACAATGAAGAATGTAGATCTCAATTATGATCATTTTACAGTTCAGAACGTACTTGGATTGGGATGGAATGTAGAGAATGACAAGTTCTTCTTTGAAGTATCTATTGAAGAGAAAGTTGCAACAAGACGCACCATTATTTCTGCAGTGGCTTCTATATATGATGCATTGGGATTCTTGGCCCCAGTAATCCTCAGAGCAAGAGAATACTGCAAGAATTATGCAGACAGAAGTTAGGAGGGGATGAACCCATCCCTGAAAATTTGAGGCCAAGGTGGGAGAGACAAATTGGAGACTAAAAACTTAACAAAAATGGAAAACGTCTCACTACTCCACTCAAGTTAGAACGTCCTATACAGAAGTTGGTTGTTCGACTTGAGAGTGATAAAAGACACTTGGAAGTTGAGAACCTGATGGAAAATTCCTCAAATTTATGTTCTACCACTAAGAACATAGAATTATAAGTAATTTTGGTGGGAGTGTAGCTGGCCAGCTAAGCCCTGTCCTAGGTTGGTAATACAGCTTATATGTTTATACAGCTAGACCTACCAATAACCCTAATACAGTTCCTATGTTTGTGTGTTAAAGACAAAAGCAGAGTTATTTACAGTGACTTCATGTTTGGATGTCATATAACTGTTATATATATTGTGTTCACAGAAGCAGAAAAGATAATATGCCTTTAAGATTCATTATATGGATGTGAGGCAAGCTCAATGGCACAGCAGAAACAACAGGAAGCATAGAGTTAAACTGTTGTTGCTGCTCAGGAGTCTAGACCAATCACAGCCAGCCTCACACACAGCCTGTGTGGGAAATTCCCTAGCAGGAGCTGATAGAAACTAGAAAAGCTCAAATTTCTGGGGAAATTGCATGATATGTTCTTGCCTCCACCAGTAGTCTACAACTGGAGTGGCGGAATAACTGGGTGGAGTGGCTTGAGTAACTGTTGTGTGGTTGGAGTGGATGGAGTAACTGTGGAAAGGTTGGACTGGGCAGAGTAACTTTATGGAGTGGGCAGAGTAACTGTGTGGAGTGTTTGGAGTGAGTAAATATAGTAAACATTACACTAACCAATTAATTGATCAAATTTAAAATGTGCACATGGCAAGCTTGATAGAGTGAGAAATGCATTTTTTTACTTTTATTTATTTATATAGCACATTTAATTGCAATGTTGTTGCCCAAAGTGCTTCACAGTTACATTAAAACATACATTTATAAAAACATTAGCAGCCAATTTGTGTAGGTGGGCTTTAAATTGAGGGAGTAGTGGCAGTTTAGAAATCATGTCCTGTTATTTTTTAGCTCACACAGCTTTTGTCACTCTGCTGGCTGCTCACACACCTGGGTTCCTATGGCAACTCACTGTACAGCAAGGACAGAGAAGAGTGGTTAAAAACAAACTGCTCCAACTTGCTCACTTCATTGGCGGTTGCCATCTTCAAACGGTTGTAGTTAAAAAATTATAAATCCTACAGTGAAGAGCTTTATATTGTGAGAATCACAAGACCCAGATACATAGTATGTCTCTGAAATATTAAAAATGAAGGCGCAGTTGCAGTTTAGAAATTTCCCTTCAAATTTGAGGTGGCTAGAGTGGAGTTTCAATGAATGTCAATGGGCGGCGTGAGTTGCAAACAAATGGTCATATTGTGAATACTATGGCTTAGCAGGGATAGCAGCAGAGATAGCTGAACGTTTTGATATAAGATTTGTGTAGGTGAGCTTGAAAATGAGGGAGTGGTGGCAGTTTAGAAATCATGTCCTGATTTTTCAGCTCCCACTCTAGTTTTGAACATTGCACCATTCATTCCTATGGGACCAATTTCGCCACAAAAACAATGATATTTAGTGAACCATTCTGCTAAACGTTCCATAAAGTAATAGGACACCAATCCGGAACAATCCACATGTTTCGGTATATTACTGTCTATGTAGTGTAAAAACTGTGGGAGGAGTTAGGGTGGTAAATTTGGCTATAATAATAAGAATATATATGTGAGATAACAGTAAGTGGTCTTGCAATGCAAGAACACTTAATTATTATTCATTAGAGAGAGAAGCTGAACAGACATTCACTCCACTAAGAGTTGTATTTTATGGAAGCAGAGAGGCCAAAATAGGTATTTAAAACAGTTACATAATGTTCCTACTGTTAATATAATGATTAGAACTGTATACTGAACCAGTCATATGTGTGTTTACTTACAGTTCCACCAATTGCAAATACCATATGTAACGGATCTCCTAGCACCCCGACCGGGTACCTCCGTTGATGGATGCTCCCAGTGCTTCCCGAGGACTCCAAGCACTCCGCTCTACACCAAAACCACCACAGGAGCCAGGAACAGGAACAGCTCTTACAAGAGCTAGAAGTAATAGCCAGGGGAGTATACACGTATAGCAACCCCCACACACATGAGACAAGGCTCTATGTTGAATGTAAAACAGAAACTCTTTAAAGGGTTATTTTTTAGCCTTTTATGCAGGTCTCCTAGCAAGGGACACTCCCCCTGGGGCCCTTGTAGAAGACTGTGACAGTTTATATTTTAGCCAATGACATGCATTTACAGTATTGAAACCTTCCCAGCAATTGTACACAAAACCCCCTTCCCTCTGTCTGTAACGCAATCAACAAAATACAATGAGCATAGTCTTTGAAGCAATTAACTAACACACTGGCATTGTCTGAGAAGCAATTAACTAACACACTGGCATTGTCTGAGACGCAATCAACAAGATACAATTACCAATAACACAAAGGCTACAACCCACATAGAATCCTCCCCTCTGACTGTGATATAATCATGGTACACCATGGTTAACATAATCATAACAGGCAGGAGAATACACAATGTCCTCTGTCCTGGAGACAACCGAGTTGTAATTCAATTATCTCTCAGGACAGAGGGCAATCGCCAATACACACAGAGAGACAATAGAACAGACATCACTACTCAACGTATACAATGTCCCACCCTTTACAACACACATAGACATTTAACATCCCAACATAGCACAAATTAGTTGTAAAAGTCTCTTGGGCCTGGCTGTACTCTTTTTTGACTTTTCTGTCCAAAACAGTTCCACAGATTTCAGCTGTGCGGCCGGTCTGTCTTCTCCTTCAAAGTTAGTATGGGCCATAATCCTGGGGCAAGAGGCTGGCAACCAGGCCCCCTCCAAAACACAGTGGCGAGGTTGGTTTCGCCACACCATACGATTGCAAATTACAAAGTTCACAATCCAAATTCAAATTCCTTATTGCAATCCAAATTGCATACAACCATACCAATCTGCAAATAGTTACTGCGAACTGCATACTGCAAATTGCAACCAAATTCAGCAAGTAGAACTATTAGTAAGACCTCAGATATACCTCTCAGAGAGATCATAAAGTGCTTAAAGGGAACCTGTCAGCTGCAAAAACCATCCCAAACCGCCAGCAGTGAGTTTCTAGTGACTATTTTCTTACTGCATTCTGATGAGGCAGAAGTATGAAAAACTTTATTTTATCCTCCATCCGCGCTATTTTCCAGTCAGGTTTGAAGTCAAGGGGGCAGCCTGCCCCTTCGCTGTGACTGACCACGCTTATGCCCGACAGCTGGCTAGAAGAATTACAGAGTAATAGACAGTCTAGTTAGACTAAAAGTCAGAGATATCAAAGTTCTTATAATGCCACAGCATAAAAAGCACTTCATAGTGCTGCGCCTGCCACAGGACACTATAGAGCAAAGAGAGAAGACACATTTACTTGGATGGATACATTTAATGTTACAATGGTTAGCAGATGACACACTAAGGCTACTTTCACACCAGCGTTTTTCCTAGATCCATCATGGATCAGCAAAAACGCTTCCGTTACTGATAATGCAACCATCTGCATCCATTATGAAAAGATCCGGTTGTATTATCTTTAAAATAGCCAAGACGGATCCATCATGAACATCCTTGAAAGTCAATGCGAGAAGGATCCGTTTTATATTGTGTCAGAGAAAATGGATCTGTCCCCATTGACTTACATTGTGAGCAGGGGCGTACATAGAAATCACTGGGCCCCATGGCAAGAATGTGAATTATGCCCTCTTGTGAGTGACCCATCGCACCCCTTAGGCTACGTGTATATCTACTGCAGAGGTTTCAGCAGAAGCCTCCGTTGCAGATAGTGATGAATGGCAGGGGCTATATTCCAATTCGCGATATTTCATAAATATTTTGTAGAATATTTGTCATATATTCGCGAATTTCGAGAATTCGATATTATTTTATTGAATGCGAAAAATCGACAATGTAAAAATCGCGTAATGTGAATTCGTAACGCGAAATACAGGCGTGGGTCACTTTGGCTACATTTTTCAAGCTGGTATAAGTATCCTGAGACTGGAGAAAATGGTTGGCACGGCAGAACATTAGAATAGCTTTATATGCAGATAGAGTGCTCCAATATATTCGCGATTGCGCTAATCGGCAGTGATTGGAATATTTTTTCGCACTACGTGCAACTTCACATTTTAGCAGGTCTGACTACAGATTACTGATTGGTGCACTAAGTATTGCTGTGAACTTGACATTGCTTCCTTCTCATTGGCCCACAAGGAAGAAGCAGAGAGGAATCATGTGTTCAGATGGAAAAAAATGCCAAATATTCAATATAACGAATATATAGCACTATATTTGAAATATTAGCGAATTCTCGAAGTGGCGATATTCGCGATAAAAATTTACTATTCGAATATTTGTGCTCAGCACTTTTTGAAGATTCTGGCAAAAACAAAGGGCAAAATAATGCTGCATTCGGGATCTCGAATGACCCCATTATTGTTAATGGGTCCGGTGCCAGCAGTGTTTGGCATATGCTGGATCTGGCGATTCTGGTATTCTGCTGGTATGCAGCAACACAATACCAAAATCTGATCGCAAAATGCTGAGCGCAGTTAGGGCCTCGGGCGGATCTTCACGGAGCTGGACTGGAGTCTGAAGTGGTGACACTGCTGAATCAGGTCAGGTCCGGACTGGTCAGTCAGATTACAGTGTAATGCAGGCTGGCAGAGGAACAGGACAGGGACAATTTACAAAGGGCAGACACAGAAAACTAAAGGATTTAATCTAGTCACAACTGAAGTTTCTCTGACTGCTGCAGAACCTCCTAATACACACATAAGCTGCTGAAGAGCCTCCTAATACACACATCAGCTTCTGCAGAACCTCCTAATACACAAATCAGCTGCTGCAGAACCTCCTAATACACAACATCAGCTGCTGCAGAACTTCATAATACACACCTTAGCTGCTGCAGAAACTCCTAATACACACCTCAGCTGCTGCAGAAACTCCTAATACACACCTCAGCTGCTGCAGAACCTCCTAATACACACCTCAGCTGCTGCAGAAACTCCTAATACACACCTCAGCTGCTGCAGAACCTCCTAATACACACCTCAGCTGCTGCAGAACCTCTTAATACACACCTCAGCTGCTGCAGAACCTCATTATACACGCCTCAGCTGCTGCAGAACCTCACAATACACACATTAGCTGCTGCAGAACCTCATTATACACACCTCAGCTGCTGCAGAACCTTCTAATACACACATCAGCTTCTGCAGAACCTCATAATACACACCTCAGCTGCTGCGGAACCTCTTAATACACACCATAGCTGCTGCAGAACCTCATAATACACACCTCAGCTGCTGCAGAACCTCACATTACACACATCAGCTGCAGCAGAACATCATAACACACCTTAGCTGCTGCAGAACCTTATAATACACACATCAGCTGCTGCAAAACTGCCTAATACACACCTCAGCTGCTGCAGAACCTCCCAATACACACATCAGCTGCTGCAGAACCTCCTAATACACACCTCAGCTGCTGCAGAACCTCATAATACACACCTCAGCTGCTGCAGAATCTCATAATACACACCTCAGCTGAGGGCCGTACATAGAAATCATTGAGCCCCATAGCAAGAGTCTGAATTGGGCCCCCAGCCCCACCCACTACAACCTTTTGCCCATCCCACTAACTACCCTGGCTCCTTCCCCCGCCACGCCCTCTTTTTCCAGTGGATAGGGGATAACTTCGAACAACCCGACTACCCCTTTAAAGCGGGGTATACGAGGTGCAGGGTCCATGTATTAAGGTATATGGGGTATAGCAGTGTATACAGGGTGCAGGGTCCATCTATAAAGGTATATGGGGTACAGCAGTGTATTCGGGCTGCAGGGTCCATGTATACAGGTATTTGGGGTACAGCAGTGTATACGGAGTGCAGGGTCCATGTATACAGGTATATGGGGTACAACTTGTGCCCCATAAAACTGTATACACTAACACTGCACCCTGTTTATACTGAATACATTGACCCCGTATACACAGTGCTGTATCCCATATAACTGTATACACTAACACTGCACCCCATTTAACTCTATACATTGACACTGCACCCTGTATACACATATTTTGTACGGCACAGCATACATGGCCGGAATACTGTGCACTCTGTTTAATTTGGTTCAGTTTTGTCCCCATTGACAACGAATGGGGACAAAACAGAAGCATTTCCCCCGCTATTGAGATCCTATGACGGATCTCAATAGCAGAAAGGGAAAGCGCAGATGTGAAAGTAGCCTAAGGTTAACAGGAGCTGACCAAACTACTAACCCCCTCCACACAGGACCCTAAAGTTACCAACCTTTACTCTGCCATTTTACTAAACTACCAGAGAAGGTTTAATAAGTAGAAAATATATATATTTTCAATATTCTGTTAACTTTGGGTGCGTCATATAGTCAGGTGCGTTTTTTGAAGTGTAAAAATTTCGTAAATTTTTTCCAATAATATGCAGTTTTAGCTGAAAAGTTTTCAATTTTATAACGGTTACTATTTGGATATTGGAGAATGGATTTGGCTTAAAGTATCTTTTAAGAGCCATAGCGTTTAAAAAAAATATATATTTTTTTTGATGACTGAGCTGTGTATGAGTTTTTTCGCTATTAGTACCATTTTCGGGTACATATGGCTTGTTTTTTTTATTTTAATTTTTAGCAGATGAGTTGGCAAAAAATTGCAAATCTGTCAAAATATTTTTATTTTTAAGGGGGTTCCTTGTCTGGTATGTTCAGATAAAATTGCAGAAATCCCAAATTATATATTGGTATATTGATAATTATATTTTGTGTCACCATATTCTAAGAAACATAACATTTTTATTTTTCCTTTGACAGAGCTGTGTGAGGGCTTGCTTTTTGTGGCATAAGTTGTAGTTTATATTGGTACTATTTTGGGACACATGAGACTTTTAGATCAAATCTTGATTTTTTTGGGAGGCGAGATGAACAAATACAGTAAGCTAAAATCTATTCTGTCACTGCTTTTTGTTTTTATTTTCTGTGTGGTTCAGTGTGCAGTATAAATCACATGTTCATTTTATTTTGGGGGCTAATATGATTATGGTGATACCACATTTTTATAGATTGTTTTATTACTTTTGCATCATTTGCAAAATTAATGAGTTAATGAGAATGAAATTGCATGCCTGCGGTTTTTTGGGATGATTGCAAAGTGAAACTTGGAGTGAGAATCAGGGAGGATTACTACCATTAGGTATGAGCAAAGTTTTAAAAAATTCAATTCAGACGCTTCACCAAATTTTCCCCAAAAATTTGCTTTGTTCAGAATTAATTTGTCACGAAGCTCGTTAAGGACTTAGGAAAACTAGAGGAATGGTCAAAAATCTGGCAACTAAAATTTAATGTTGATAAGTGCAAGATAATGCACCTGGGATGCAAAAACCCAAGAGCAGAATATACAATCAGTGATACAGTCCTAACCTCAGTATCTCAGGAAAGGGATTTAGGGGTCATTATTTCAGAAGACTTAAAGGTAGGCAGACAATGTCATAGAGCAGCAGGAAATGCCAGCAGAATGCTTGGATGTATAGGGAGAGGCATTACCAGTAGAAAGAGGGAGGTGCTCATGCCGCTCTACAGAACACTAGCGAGACCTCATTTGGAGTATTGTGCTCAGTACTGGAGACCGTATCTCCAGAAGGATATTGATACTTTGGAGAGAGTTCAGAGAAGAGCTACTAAACTGGTACATGGATTGCAGAATAAAACTTACCAGGAAAGATTAAAGGACCTTAACATGTATAGCTTGGAAGAAAGACGAGACAGAGGGGATATGATAGAAACTTTTAAATACATAAAGGGAATCAACAAGGTAAAAGAGGAAAGAATATTTAAAAGAAGAAAAACTGCTACAAGAGGACATAGCTTTAAATTAGAGGGGCAAAGGTTTAAAAGTAATATCAGGAAGAGTAGTGGATGCATGGAATAGCCTTCCTGCAGAAGTGGCAGCTGCAAATACAGTGAAGGAGTTTAAGCATGCATGGGATAGGCATAAGGCCATCCTTCATATAAGATAGGGCCAGGGGCTATCCATAGTATTTAGTATATTGGGCAGACTAGGTGGGCCAAATGGTTCTTATCTGCCGACACATTCTATGTTTCTATGTTAAATCAGCTATATCTCTGCCTGCAGGGAGAGTGTATGTTGGCGTACATCACTGTGCATTGCAGCAACATGCATAGCTAGTCCTTTCTGGTAGTGAAACAGTTACTGTGCATCAATATGACAGGCAGTTCACATACAGTATACGTGAGTCACTATTGAAAGTCTTCTGTGTGTTGTTTTCCAAATCATGACCAAATCCTGATACAAAACACTGACCATAGGATTTAGACCTTATGGATACTCCAAAGACAGGATCAATTGTGGTTTTCAGTTTTCAGTTCTTCTGAAAGTTCAGGAGAACTGCAAAATAAACTGTAATGTCAAGAAGGTTAAACAGGGACACTAGTGGCCTCGTCAAAGAGTGTCGAGAGGAGTCAACACAGTGGCCTAGTCACAGAGTGGTGAGGGTGGCAACAGTAGTGGCAGTAACAGCACATGATGGTGGCAGTAGGAGAAGACGGCAGCAGAGGCAGCAGGTGTGTGGCATGAGGCGGGTGGCAGCATCAGAATAATAAAGCACGTGGCCAGGAGTAACAGGCCATTTTTCACAATGTTTTAGTTTGGCTGCCAGAATGATCTAGTCTGATGCATCAGGCACCGGCATGTGGAAATCCTGGTTGATCCATGCCTGCCACATCTGATTCATCTCTACAAAGGTTAGTCTCAACATTTTGTGTTGAAAGGCAAGTTCTATTTGGGGTAAGGGTGGGTTCGCATTGGCTCTACGGAATTCCCTTATAGGTTCAGTTGTAACAGAGTTATAACGGAATATAATGGAATTTTAGGACAGAAAGCAAAACGGAAACCGTTAAGAGGCATTCTATTTTGCTCCGTCCTAATACATGCCTATAGGGATAAATAACGGTTCAGTTTGTTTCTGTTGACATAAAAAATTGTCCTGTCGACAGGACTATTTTTCAGTGGAGGCTGGGGACAAGGTTGAGGATGAGGAGGCAAAGGAGAAAATTGGCACAGGAATCACATCAGGAATCACAGCTTGAGATCACGGAGGCGGCATTGCCGTCACCTAGCCAAATTGCTGGTGTGCCTGGCAGGAAACACATTTACCCAATGGGCCGTAAAGGACATATATTGTCCTTGACCATAGTTACAGCTCCACATGTCGGCGCTGCCATGAACTTGACCAGACACCAACAGGCTCAAGGACTGGCCCACTGTCATGGACGTTCCCGCGACAGGTGGAAGGAGATCGATGAGACTGGTAACACGTGGTTTGATCTGACATGTTTTCCGTTAGGATCAAATGATGTCTGTGTTGTTGATGGTGCTTGTCACACCTTTTTTCCCCAGGTGTGGCTATTAGGGTCATTTTACCTTTTCTATTTATAGTTGCTTTCCCCACAATGCTGTGCGGTTTATAGCTTCGGTTTGGACCTTTGGATAGATGGGGGTTGGATCTCGGCTGAGTTCATAGTGCTTCCATTGCTCCTTTGAAGTTAAGTCTTTCCTTTCCCTTTTGTATTTTGTTTGGGTTCTGTGTGTTGCATTTCCCTATTGTTTGTATTAGGCCTGAAGGAGACTCCTGTTCGTCCTTCCTTTTGAAGGATCAGGTAGTCTCGTCCTTGCCATTAGTACCAGGGCCTTATAGGGCTTGATAGGACTCTAGGTATTTCTGCGTATGAATTCACCTACCTTTGGGGTCTGTTCATACTGGTAGTCAGTCAGGATTTTAGTTAGGGTTTTCACTAGGAGGTGTCCATTTTCCTTCCCTAGTCCTCAGGCCTGATTCCCTGTTCCCTCCTTCCCTCCTATGCTCGGTGTGGTGTTTCCCTCCCACACCGAAGCGTGACACCCACCTTCTGCTCAAGAAGGTGGAGAAGTAATGAGGGCTTTGGACTCTCCACCTTGGCTCAGCACAAGCCATCAGTTCTCTGAAAGGTGCAGAGTCAACCACATGGAAATGGAAGGACTGTAGTACCAGCAACTTGGCTAGGATCATGTTCGACTTCTGTGCCATTAGAAGAATGCATGCATATTGTTGTCTTTTTGCAATTGCCTCAGTGAGTGATTGCTGGGAAAATGAGTGACAAGGAGAAGGAGCATCAAGACCAGTAGATGATGTTAAGGAAACACAGCTCTCTTCTGCTGATTTGGTGGAGCCTTGACTGCGGGAATAGGGTTGCAGGTCGCTAGGAGATCCCTCAGGCAGTACTACAACATTAGCACCATGGTTTTCCCAAGCCACTTTATGGTGATGCTTAGGGATGAGCGAACTCGAACTGTATAGTTCGGGTTCGTACCGAATTTTGGGGTGTCCGTGACACGGACCCGAACCCGGACATTTTCGTAAAAGTCCGGGTTCGGGTTCGGTGTTCGTCGCTTTCTTCGCGCTTTTGTGACGCTTTCTTGGCGCTTTTTGAAAGGCTGCTAAGCAGCCAATCAACAAGCGTCATACTACTTGCCCCAAGAGGCCATCACAGCCATGCCTACTATTGGCATGGCTGTGATTGGCCAGAGCACCATGTGACCCAGCCTCTATTTAAGCTGGAGTCACATAGCGCCGCCCGTCACTCTGCTCTGATTAGCGTAGGGAGAGGTTGCGGCTGCGACAGTAGGGCGAGATTAGGCAGATTAACTCCTCCAAAGGACTTGATTAACTGATCGATCTGCAGCTGTGGATCATTGAGCTGCTGATCCTCAATTGCTCACTGTTTTTAGGCTGCCCAGACCGTTTGTCAGTTACATTTTTCTGGGGTGATCGGCGGCCATTTTGTGTCTTGTGGTGCGCCAGCACAAGCTGCGACCAAGTGCATTTAACCCTCAATGGTGTGGTTGTTTTTTGGCTAAAGCCTACATCAGGGTGAAGCTGTCACACCAAGTGCATTTAACCCTCAGTAGTGTGGTTGGTCAAGCTATCACACCAAGTGCATTTAACCAGCAATAGTCTGTTCATTTTTTGGCCATATACTAAATCAGGGGCAAGCTGCGCCCGTCACCAAGTGCATTTAACCCTCAGTAGTGTGGTTGGTCAAGCTGTGACACCAAGTGCATTTAACCAGCAATAGTCTGTTCATTTTTTGGCCATATACTACATCAGGGGCAAGCTGCGCCTGTCACCAAGTGCATTTAACCAGCAATAGTGTGGTTATTTTTTGGCCATATCCCAGTCTAATTCTGTCACTAAATCCATACCGGTCACCCAGCGCCTAAATACTAGGCCTCAAATTTATATCCCGCTAAATCTCTCGTTAGTGCTGTAGCTGGGCGAGTTATTTAGTGTCCGTTCAAGCACATTTCTTGTTCTGGGTTGAAATACAATTCCCAATTTAGCAATTTCATAATTTAGTGGTTTCTGCTATATCAGAGCTATTTGAAATCTATCCCTAAAAGGGTATATAATATTCAAGGTGCACATTGGGTCATTCAGAATAACTTCACACACACCCGCTACTGTGTATTTCCAAGTCTAATTCTGTCACTAAACCCATACCTGTCACCCAGCGCCTAAATACTAGGCCTCAAATTTATATCCTGCTAAATCTCTCGTTAGTGCTGTAGCTGGGCGAGTTATTTAGTGTCCGTTCAAGCACATTTCTTGTTCTGGGTTGAAATACAATTCCCAATTTAGCAATTTCATAATTTAGTGGTTTCTGCTATATCAGAGCTATTTGAAATCTATCCCTAAAAGGGTATATAATATTCAAGGTGCACATTGGGTCATTCAGAATAACTTCACACACACCCGCTACTGTGTATTTCCAAGTCTAATTCTGTCACTAAACCCATACCTGTCACCCAGCGCCTAAATACTAGGCCTCAAATTTATATCCTGCTAAATCTCTCGTTAGTGCTGTAGCTGGGCGAGTTATTTAGTGTCCGTTCAAGCACATTTCTTGTTCTGGGTTGAAATACAATTCCCAATTTAGCAATTTCATAATTTAGTGGTTTCTGCTATATCAGAGCTATTTGAAATCTATCCCTAAAAGGGTATATAATATTCAAGGTGCACATTGGGTCATTCAGAATAACTTCACACACACCCGCTACTGTGTATTTCCAAGTCTAATTCTGTCACTAAACCCATACCTGTCACCCAGCGCCTAAATACTAGGCCTCAAATTTATATCCTGCTAAATCTCTCGTTAGTGCTGTAGCTGGGCGAGTTATCTAGTGTCCGTTCAAGCACATTTCTTGTTCTGGGTTGAAATACAATTCCCAATTTAGCAATTTCATAATTTAGTGGTTTCTGCTATATCAGAGCTATTTGAAATCTATCCCTAAAAGGGTATATAATATTCAAGGTGCACATTGGGTCATTCAGAATAACTTCACACACACCCGCTACTGTGTATTTCCAAGTCTAATTCTGTCACTAAACCCATACCTGTCACCCAGCGCCTAAATACTAGGCCTCAAATTTATATCCTGCTAAATCTCTCGTTAGTGCTGTAGCTGGGCGAGTTATTTAGTGTCCGTTCAAGCACATTTCTTGTTCTGGGTTGAAATACAATTCCCAATTTAGCAATTTCATAATTTAGTGGTTTCTGCTATATCAGAGCTATTTGAAATCTATCCCTAAAAGGGTATATAATATTCAAGGTGCACATTGGGTCATTCAGAATAACTTCACACACACCCGCTACTGTGTATTTCCAAGTCTAATTCTGTCACTAAACCCATACCTGTCACCCAGCGCCTAAATACTAGGCCTCAAATTTATATCCTGCTAAATCTCTCGTTAGTGCTGTAGCTGGGCGAGTTATGTAGTGTCCGTTCAAGCACATTTCTTGTTCTGGGTTGAAATACAATTCCCAATTTAGCAATTTCATAATTTAGTGGTTTCTGCTATATCAGAGCTATTTGAAATCTATCCCTAAAAGGGTATATAATATTCAAGGTGCACATTGGGTCATTCAGAATAACTTCACACACACCCGCTACTGTGTATTTCCAAGTCTAATTCTGTCACTAAACCCATACCTGTCACCCAGCGCCTAAATACTAGGCCTCAAATTTATATCCTGCTAAATCTCTCGTTAGTGCTGTAGCTGGGCGAGTTATTTAGTGTCCGTTCAAGCACATTTCTTGTTCTGGGTTGAAATACAATTCCCAATGGAGCAATTTCATAATTTAGTGGTTTCTGCTATATCAGAGCTATTTGAAATCTATCCCTAAAAGGGTATATAATATTCAAGGTGCACATTGGGTCATTCAGAATAACTTCACACACACCCGCTACTGTGTATTTCCAAGTCTAATTCTGTCACTAAACCCATACCTGTCACCCAGCGCCTAAATACTAGGCCTCAAATTTATATCCTGCTAAATCTCTCGTTAGTGCTGTAGCTGGGCGAGTTATTTAGTGTCCGTTCAAGCACATTTCTTGTTCTGGGTTGAAATACAATTCCCAATTTAGCAATTTCATAATTTAGTGGTTTCTGCTATATCAGAGCTATTTGAAATCTATCCCTAAAAGGGTATATAATATTCAAGGTGCACATTGGGTCATTCAGAATAACTTCACACACACCCGCTACTGTGTATTTCCAAGTCTAATTCTGTCACTAAACCCATACCTGCCACCCAGCGCCTAAATACTAGGCCTCAAATTTATATCCTGCTAAATCTCTCGTTAGTGCTGTAGCTGGGCGAGTTATTTAGTGTCCGTTCAAGCACATTTCTTGTTCTGGGTTGAAATACAATTCCCAATTTAGCAATTTCATAATTTAGTGGTTTCTGCTATATCAGAGCTATTTGAAATCTATCCCTAAAAGGGTATATAATATTCAAGGTGCACATTGGGTCATTCAGAATAACTTCACACACACCCGCTACTGTGTTTTTCCAAGTCTAATTCTGTCACTAAACCCATACCTGTCACCCAGCGCCTAAATACTAGGCCTCAAATTTATATCCTGCTAAATCTCTCGTTAGTGCTGTAGCTGGGCGAGTTATTTAGTGTCCGTTCAAGCACATTTCTTGTTCTGGGTTGAAATACAATTCCCAATTTAGCAATTTCATAATTTAGTGGTTTCTGCTATATCAGAGCTATTTGAAATCTATCCCTAAAAGGGTATATAATATTCAAGGTGCACATTGGGTCATTCAGAATAACTTCACACACACCCGCTACTGTGTATTTCCAAGTCTAATTCTGTCACTAAACCCATACCGGTCACCCAGCGCCTAAATACTAGGCCTCAAATTTATATCCAGCTAAATCTGTCCCTAGTGCTGTAGCTGGGCGAGTTATTTAGTGTCCGTTCAAGCACATTTCTTGTTCTGGGTTGAAATACAATTCCCAATTTAGCAATTTCATAATTTAGTGGTTTCTGCTATATCAGAGCTATTTGAAATCTATCCCTAAAAGGGTATATAATATTCAAGGTGCACATTGGGTCATTCAGAATAACTTCACACACACCCGCTACTGTGTATTTCCAAGTCTAATTCTGTCACTAAACCCATACCTGTCACCCAGCGCCTAAATACTAGGCCTCAAATTTATATCCTGCTAAATCTCTCGTTAGTGCTGTAGCTGGGCGAGTTATTTAGTGTCCGTTCAAGCACATTTCTTGTTCTGGGTTGAAATACAATTCCCAATTTAGCAATTTCAGAATTTAGTGGTTTCTGCTATATCAGAGCTATTTGAAATCTATCCCTAAAAGGGTATATAATATTCAAGGTGCACATTGGGTCATTCAGAATAACTTCACACACACCCGCTTCTGTGCATTTCCAAGTCTAATTCTGTCACTAAATCCATACCGGTCACCCAGCGCCTAAATACTAGGCCTCAAATTTATATCCCGCTGAATTTGAATACAATACATTGGGCCAAATAATATATTTGTTGTTGTGGTGAACCATAACAATGAGAAAAACATCTAGTAAGGGACGCGGACGTGGACATGGTCGTGGTGGTGTTAGTGGACCCTCTGGTGCTGGGAGAGGACGTGGCCGTTCTGCCACATCCACACGTCCTAGTGTACCAACTACCTCAGGTCCCAGTAGCCGCCAGAATTTACAGCGATATATGGTGGGGCCCAATGCCGTTCTAAGGATGGTAAGGCCTGAGCAGGTACAGGCATTAGTCAATTGGGTGGCCGACAGTGGATCCAGCACGTTCACATTATCTCCCACCCAGTCTTCTGCAGAAAGCGCACAGATGGCGCCTGAAAACCAACCCCATCAGTCTGTCACATCACCCCCATGCATACCAGGGAAACTGTCTCAGCCTCAAGTTATGCAGCAGTCTCTTATGCTGTTTGAAGACTCCGCTGGCAGGGTTTCCCAAGGGCATCCACCTAGCCCTTCCCCAGCGGTGAAAGACATAGAATGCACTGACGCACAACCACTTATGTTTCCTGATGATGAGGACATGGGAATACCACCTCAGCATGTCTCTGATGATGACGAAACACAGGTGCCAACTGCTGCGTCTTTCTGCAGTGTGCAGACTGAACAGGAGGTCAGGGATCAAGACTGGGTGGAAGACGATGCAGGGGACGATGAGGTCCTAGACCCCACATGGAATGAAGGTCGTGCCACTGACTTTCACAGTTCGGAGGAAGAGGCAGTGGTGAGACCGAGCCAACAGCGTAGCAAAAGAGGGAGCAGTGGGCAAAAGCAGAACACCCGCCGCCAAGAGACTCCGCCTGCTACTGACCGCCGCCATCTGGGACCGAGCACCCCAAAGGCAGCTTCAAGGAGTTCCCTGGCATGGCACTTCTTCAAACAATGTGCTGACGACAAGACCCGAGTGGTTTGCACGCTGTGCCATCAGAGCCTGAAGCGAGGCATTAACGTTCTGAACCTGAGCACAACCTGCATGACCAGGCACCTGCATGCAAAGCATGAACTGCAGTGGAGTAAACACCTTAAAACCAAGGAAGTCACTCAGGCTCCCCCTGCTACCTCTTCTGCTGCTGCCGCCTCGGCCTATTCTGCTGCTGCCGCCTCGGCCTCTTCCTCCGCCTCTGGAGGAACGTTGGCACCTGCCGCCCAGCAAACAGGGGATGTACCACCAACACCACCACCACCACCTCCGTCACCAAGCGTCTCAACCATGTCACACGCCAGCGTTCAGCTCTCCATCTCACAAACATTTGATAGAAAGCGTAAATTCCCATCTGTAGCAAGGTCCACCTAACCACAGATACGTGGACCAGTAAGCACGGCCAGGGACGCTATATCTCCCTAACTGCACACTGGGTAAATGTAGTGGCAGCTGGGCCCCAGGCGGAGAGCTGTTTGGCGCACGTCCTTCCGCCGCCAAGGATCGCAGGGCAACATTCTTTGCCTCCTGTTGCCACCTCCTCCTTCTCGGCTTCCTCCTCCTCTTCTTCCACCTGCTCATCCAGTCAGCCACACACCTTCACCACCAACTTCAGCACAGCCCGGGGTAAACGTCAGCAGGCCATTCTGAAACTCATATGTTTGGGGGACAGGCCCCACACCGCACAGGAGTTGTGGCGGGGTATTGAACAACAGACCGACGAGTGGTTGCTGCCGGTGAGCCTCAAGCCCGGCCTGGTGGTGTGTGATAATGGGCGAAATCTCGTTGCAGCTCTGGGACTAGCCAATTTGACGCACATCCCTTGCTTGGCGCATGTGCTGAATTTGGTGGTGCAGAAGTTCATTCACAACTACCCCGACATGTCAGAGCTGCTGCATAAAGTGCGGGCCGTCTGTTCGCGCTTCCGGCGTTCACATCCTGCTGCTGCTCGCCTGTCTGCGCTACAGCGTAACTTCGGCCTTCCCGCTCACCGCCTCATATGCGACGTGCCCACCAGGTGGAACTCCACCTTGCACATGCTGGACAGACTGTGCGAGCAGCAGCAGGCCATAGTGGAGTTTCAGCTGCAGCACGCACGGGTCAGTCGCACTACAGAACAGCACCACTTCACCACCAATGACTGGGCCTCCATGCGAGACCTGTGTGCCCTGTTGCGCTGTTTCGAGTACTCCACCAACATGGCCAGTGGCGATGACACCGTTATCAGCGTTACAATACCACTTCTATGTCTCCTTGAGAAAACACTTAGTGCGATGATGGAAGAGGAGGTGGCCCAGGAGGAGGAGGAGGAGGAGGAGGAAGAGGGGTCATTTTTAGCACTTTCAGGCCAGTCTCTTCGAAGTGACTCAGAGGGAGGTTTTTGGCAACAGCAGAGGCCAGGTACAAATGTGGCCAGCCAGGGCCCACTACTGGAGGACGAGGAGGACGAGGATGAGGAGGAGGTGGAGGAGGATGAGGATGAAGCATGGTCACAGCGGGGTGGCACCCAACGCAGCTCGGGTCCATCACTGGTGCGTGGCTGGGGGGAAAGGCAGGACGATGACGATACGCCTCCCACAGAGGACAGCTTGTCCTTACCCCTGGGCAGCCTGGCACACATGAGCGACTACATGCTGCAGTGCCTGCGCAACGACAGCAGAGTTGCCCACATTTTAACCTGTGCGGACTACTGGGTTGCCACCCTGCTGGATCCACGCTACAAAGACAATGTGCCCACCTTACTTCCTGCACTGGAGCGTGATAGGAAGATGCGCGAGTACAAGCGCACGTTGGTAGACGCGCTACTGAGAGCTTTCCCAAATGTCACAGGGGAACAAGTGGAAGCCCAAGGCCAAGGCAGAGGAGGAGCAAGAGGTCGCCAAGGCAGCTGTGTCACGGCCAGCTCCTCTGAGGGCAGGGTTAGCATGGCAGAGATGTGGAAAACTTTTGTCAACACGCCACAGCTAACTGCACCACCACCTGATACGCAACGTGTTAGCAGGAGGCAACATTTCACTAACATGGTGGAACAGTACGTGTGCACACCCCTCCACGTACTGACTGATGGTTCGGCCCCATTCAACTTCTGGGTCTCTAAATTGTCCACGTGGCCAGAGCTAGCCTTTTATGCCTTGGAGGTGCTGGCCTGCCCGGCAGCCAGCGTTTTGTCTGAACGTGTATTCAGCACGGCAGGGGGCGTCATTACAGACAAACGCAGCCGCCTGTCTACAGCCAATGTGGACAAGCTGACGTTCATAAAAATGAACCAGGCATGGATCCCACAGGACCTGTCCGTCCCTTGTCCAGATTAGACATTAACTACCTCCCCATAACCATATATTATTGGACTCCAGGGCACTTCCTCATTCAATCCTATTTTTATTTTCATTTTACCATTATATTGCGAGGCTACCCAAAGTTGAATGAACCTCTCCTCTGCCTGTGTGCTAGGCATAAATATATGCCAATGGACTGTTGCAGTGGTGGCTGACATGAAGCCTGATTCTCTGCTATGACATGCAGACTAATTCTCTGCTGACATGAAGCCAGATTGTCTGTTACGGGACCTCTCTCCTCTGCCTGGGTGCTGGGCCTAAATTTATGACAATGGACTGTTGCAGTGGTGGCTGACGTGAAGCCTGATTCTCTGCTATGACATGCAGACTGATTCTCTGCTGACATGAAGCCAGATCGTCTGTTACGGGACCTCTCTGCTCTGCCTGTGTGCTAGGCCTAAATATATGCCAATGGACTGTTGCAGTGGTGGGTGACGTGAAGCCTCATTCTCTGCTATGACATGCAGACTGATTCTCTGCTGTCATGAAGCCAGATTGTCTGTTACGGGACCTCTCTGCTCTGCCTGTGTGCTAGGCCTAAATATATGCCAATGGACTGTTGCAGTGGTGGGTGACGTGAAGCCTCATTCTCTGCTATGACATGCAGACTGATTCTCTGCTGACATGAAGCCAGATTGTCTGTTACGGGACCTCTCTGCTCTGCCTGTGTGCTAGGCCTAAATATATGCCAATGGACTGTTGCAGTGGTGGGTGACGTGAAGCCTCATTCTCTGCTATGACATGCAGACTGATTCTCTGCTGTCATGAAGCCAGATTGTCTGTTACGGGACCTCTCTGCTCTGCCTGTGTGCTAGGCCTAAATATATGCCAATGGACTGTTGCAGTGGTGGGTGACGTGAAGCCTCATTCTCTGCTATGACATGCAGACTGATTCTCTGCTGACATGAAGCCAGATTGTCTGTTACGGGACCTCTCTGCTCTGCCTGTGTGCTAGGCCTAAATATATGCCAATGGACTGTTGCAGTGGTGGGTGACGTGAAGCCTCATTCTCTGCTATGACATGCAGACTGATTCTCTGCTGTCATGAAGCCAGATTGTCTGTTACGGGACCTCTCTGCTCTGCCTGTGTGCTAGGCCTAAATATATGCCAATGGACTGTTGCAGTGGTGGGTGACGTGAAGCCTCATTCTCTGCTATGACATGCAGACTGATTCTCTGCTGTCATGAAGCCAGATTGTCTGTTACGGGACCTCTCTGCTCTGCCTGTGTGCTAGGCCTAAATATATGCCAATGGACTGTTGCAGTGGTGGGTGACGTGAAGCCTCATTCTCTGCTATGACATGCAGACTAATTCTCTGCTGACATGAAGACAGATTCTCTGTTACGGGACCTCTCTCCTCTGCCTGGGTGCTGGGCCTAAATTTATGACAATGGACTGTTGCAGTGGTGGCTGACGTGAAGCCTGATTCTCTGCTATGACATGCAGACTGATTCTCTGCTGTCATGAAGCCAGATTGTCTGTTACGGGACCTCTCTGCTCTGCCTGTGTGCTAGGCCTAAATATATGCCAATGGACTGTTGCAGTGGTGGGTGACGTGAAGCCTCATTCTCTGCTATGACATGCAGACTGATTCTCTGCTGACATAAAGCCAGATTGTCTGTTACGGGACCTCTCTCCTCTGCCTGTGTGCTAGGCCTAAATATATGCCAATGGACTGTTGCAGTGGTGGCTGACGTGAAGCCTCATTCTCTGCTATGACATGCAGACTGATTCTCTGCTGACATGAAGCCAGATCCTCTTTTACGGGACCTCTCTCCTCTGCCTGTGTGCTGGGCCTAAATATATGCCAATGGACTGTTGCAGTGGTGGCTGACGTGAAGCCTCATTCTCTGCTATGACATGCAGACTAATTCTCTGCTGACATGAAGCCAGATTGTCTGTTACGGGACCTCTCTCCTCTGCCTGGGTGCTGGGCCTAAATTTATGATAATGGACTGTTGCAGTGGTGGCTGACGTGAAGCCTCATTCTCTGCTATGACATGCAGACTGATTCTCTGCTGACATGAAGCCAGATCCTCTGTTACGGGACCTCTCTCCTCTGCCTGGGTGCTGGGCCTAAATTTATGACAATGGACTGTTGCAGTGGTGGCTGACGTGAAGCCTCATTCTCTGCTATGACATGCAGACTGATTCTCTGCTGACATGAAGCCAGATTGTCTGTTACGGGACCTCTCTCCTCTGCCTGGGTGCTGGGTAGTGTTGAGCGCGAATATTCGAAAAGCAAATTTTTTTCGCGAATATCGCAACTTCGCGATTTCGCGAATATTTCGAATATAGTGCTATATATTCGTAAAAACGAATATTCGTTTTTTGTTTTTCCCCCCCCCCCCACAAAATTACAGTACACATATAATTGATTGTTTCCCAAAGGTCCAACAGCTCAGATCTTACTCACATTGCCTAGAAAGTGATTGAGGCGCGAATCTTCGTAAGGCGATTTTATTAGCGCACATGCGAATATCGGCACGTCCCAGAACAGAGGCAAAGGGCTTTGCATTCATACATTAGTGAATTGAGTTGCGAATCTTCGTAAGGCAATTTTATTAGCGCACATGCGAATATCTACACTTGTCCCAGAACAGAGGCAAAGGGCTTTGCATTCATACATTAGTGATTGAATTGAGCTGCGAATCTTCGTAAGGCGATTTTATTAACGCAAATGCAAATATCTACACTTGTCCCCAGAACAGAGAGGCAAAGGCCTGTGCATTCATATAGTATAGCACCATATTCGCGAATACGTAGAACTTCGTAAAATTCGATTAACGAAAATTTGTATTTTTTATTTTACTTTCCACCTTACAGATTACATTGATCTGTACTCTGTCAACTACTGTCATCACCCCCCACTGTATCTCGATTGATTCCCAAAAGTCTCACATTCCCTAGAAAGTGATTGAGGTGCGAATCTTCGTAAGGCGATTTTATTAGCGCACATGCGAATATCTACACTTGTCCCAGAACAGAGGCAAAGGGCATTGCATTCATACATTAGTGATTGAATTGAGTTGCGAATCTTCGTAAGGCAATTTCATTAGCGCACATGTGAATTTTGCATAGCATATGTATTATGCGATGCGAAAATTCGAATTATCGCATATGCGAAATAATAACGAATTTGAATAATCGCGAATATTTTACGAATATTCTTTCGAATATTCACAAAATTTCGCGAATTCGAATATGGGACATGCCGCTCAACACTAGTGCTGGGCCTAAATTTATGACAATGGACTGTTACAGTGGTGGGTGACGTGAAGCCTGATTCTCTGCTATGACATGCAGACTGATTCTCTGCTGACATAAAGCCAGATTGTCTGTTACGGGACCTCTCTCCTCTGCCTGTGTGCTAGGCCTAAATATATGCCAATGGACTGTTGCAGTGGTGGCTGACGTGAAGCCTCATTCTCTGCTATGACATGCAGACTGATTCTCTGCTGACATGAAGCCAGATCCTCTTTTACGGGACCTCTCTCCTCTGCCTGTGTGCTGGGCCTAAATATATGCCAATGGACTGTTGCAGTGGTGGCTGACGTGAAGCCTCATTCTCTGCTATGACATGCAGACTAATTCTCTGCTGACATGAAGCCAGATTGTCTGTTACGGGACCTCTCTCCTCTGCCTGGGTGCTGGGCCTAAATTTATGATAATGGACTGTTGCAGTGGTGGCTGACGTGAAGCCTCATTCTCTGCTATGACATGCAGACTGATTCTCTGCTGACATGAAGCCAGATCCTCTGTTACGGGACCTCTCTCCTCTGCCTGGGTGCTGGGCCTAAATTTATGACAATGGACTGTTGCAGTGGTGGCTGACGTGAAGCCTCATTCTCTGCTATGACATGCAGACTGATTCTCTGCTGACATGAAGCCAGATTGTCTGTTACGGGACCTCTCTCCTCTGCCTGGGTGCTGGGTAGTGTTGAGCGCGAATATTCGAAAAGCAAATTTTTTTTCGCGAATATCGCAACTTCGCGATTTCGCGAATATTTCGAATATAGTGCTATATATTCGTAAAAACGAATATTCGTTTTTTGTTTTTTCCCCCCCCCCCACAAAATTACAGTACACATATAATTGATTGTTTCCCAAAGGTCCAACAGCTCAGATCTTACTCACATTGCCTAGAAAGTGATTGAGGCGCGAATCTTCGTAAGGCGATTTTATTAGCGCACATGCGAATATCGGCACGTCCCAGAACAGAGGCAAAGGGCTTTGCATTCATACATTAGTGAATTGAGTTGCGAATCTTCGTAAGGCGATTTTATTAGCGCACATGCGAATATCTACACTTGTCCCAGAACAGAGGCAAAGGGCTTTGCATTCATACATTAGTGATTGAATTGAGCTGCGAATCTTCGTAAGGCGATTTTATTAACGCAAATGCAAATATCTACACTTGTCCCCAGAACAGAGAGGCAAAGGCCTGTGCATTCATATAGTATAGCACCATATTCGCGAATACGTAGAACTTCGTAAAATTCGATTAACGAAAATTCGTATTTTTTATTTTACTTTCCACCTTACAGATTACATTGATCTGTACTCTGTCAACTACTGTCATCACCCCCCACTGTATCTCGATTGATTCCCAAAAGTCTCACATTCCCTAGAAAGTGATTGAGGTGCGAATCTTCGTAAGGCGATTTTATTAGCGCACATGCGAATATCTACACTTGTCCCAGAACAGAGGCAAAGGGCATTGCATTCATACATTAGTGATTGAATTGAGTTGCGAATCTTCGTAAGGCGATTTCATTAGCGCACATGTGAATTTTGCATAGCATATGTATTATGCGATGCGAAAATTCGAATTATCGCATATGCGAAATAATAACGAATTTGAATAATCGCGAATATTTTACGAATATTCTTTCGAATATTCACAAAATTTCGCGAATTCGAATATGGGACATGCCGCTCAACACTAGTGCTGGGCCTAAATTTATGACAATGGACTGTTACAGTGGTGGGTGACGTGAAGCCTGATTCTCTGCTATGACATGCAGACTGATTCTCTGCTGACATGAAGCCAGATTGTCTGTTACGGGACCTCTCTCCTCTGCCTGGGTGCTGGGCCTAAATATATGCCAATGGACTGTTGCAGTGGTGGCTGACGTGAAGCCTCATTCTCTGCTATGACATGCAGACTAATTCTCTGCTGACATGAAGACAGATTCTCTGTTACGGGACCTCTCTCCTCTGCCTGGGTGCCGGGGCCTAAATATCTGAGAATGGACTGTTCCAGTGGTGGGTGACGGGAAGCCAGATTCTCTGCTATGGAACCTCTCTCCAATTGATTTTGGTTAATTTTTATTTATTTAATTTTTATTTTAATTCATTTCCCTATCCACATTTGTTTGCAGGGGATTTACCTACATGTTGCTGCCTTTTGCAGCCCTCTAGCTCTTTCCTGGGCTGTTTTACAGCCTTTTTAGTGCCGAAAAGTTTGGGTCCCCATTGACTTCAATGGGGTTCGGGTTCGGGACGAAGTTCGGATCGGGTTCGGATCCCGAACCCGAACATTTCCGGGATGTTCGGCCGAACTTCTCGAACCCGAACATCCAGGTGTTCGCTCAACTCTAGTGATGCTCCATGTGTTGATGCAGGGCTGTGGTCACGCTTCACCTTCTGTCCACAGTTATTTTTTTTTATCAGATCATTTTTATTATTTTCATATAAAATACATATATATTTGGAATACAAATATAATTATTAATAAAGCAAAGATGTTCAAACCTAGCTCGGGTAACAAATTATACACAAAAGAAAAAGAAAAAAAAGGAACAATTGCATGCATATACAGCCAGGTCCATAAATATTGGGACATCAACACAATTCTAACATTTTGGGCTCTATACACCACTACAAGATGTGCTTTAACTGCAGACTGTCAGCTTTAATTTGAGGGTATTTACATCCAAATCAGGCGAACAGTGTAGGAATTACAACAGTTTGCATATGTGCCTCCCACTTGTTAAGGGACCAAAAGTAATGGGACAGAATAATAATCCTAAATCAAACGTTCACTTTTTGCTAATCCTTGGGTGCAAATCCTTTGCAGTCAATTACAGCCTGAAGTCTGGAACGCATAGACATCACCAGACGCTGGGTTTCATCCCTGGTGATGCTCTGCCAGGCCTCTACTGCAACTGTAGAAAAAGAAGGCTCCAGCACTCTTAGTAAAAGTTTTCCGGTCCCGGGCTTTATTTCACCAAACTTGTAATGTACAAACACAGTGGCACTCCTTCCCACTCCCCCAAATTTACGCGTTTTGAACTATTCAGTTCTTAGTCATAATCCAATGTGTCTGTTCCTCCATGAGTTTATGTAGGCTGTGCTCCCATCCACCCCAGGGAAAGGGGGAGGGGAGCACGGACCTCATCATCAACAACATGCCAGACACCTGTTCAAACATAGTACAAAAAAATTTGCACCCGTGTTAAGTGAAGTAAATTAAATGCTTTCAAATAAATTCATATAGTTCTGTGCGAAAGAGTTGGCACCATGGTAACCAGTAGTAAGACACTATATAAAAATAAAAATGATGATAATAATAATAAAAATGTATAGGTATATATAATATGGGATAAACATGTAAAAAAATGTGGTGTTTATCCACAGATGAAGACTCCCATAAACGTATCGTGTGATAATATAGTCCGCCATTGCTCTCATAACTGTACCGCAACAAATTGTATTGTGAGGATATAATTCCAGGAAATATCCTGTGCAAGTGTGACTTCATTTTAATTTCCCCTTTAATGTGATACCATTGCCTTGCAAATCGCATCGTGGGAACATGGTTTAACCACTTCAACCCCGCTAGCTGAAACCCCCTTAATCAGGGCCGGCTCCAGGTTCATGTGGGCCCTTGGGCGATAAATCCCAGTGGGCCCCCATGAGGCATTTTTTTACATTGACATGTCCCCCTGTGGCTCCCACACAGTATAATGACCCCCAGTGGCCCCTATACAGTATAATGACTACTAGTGGCCCTTCACACAGTATAATGACTACTAGTGGCCCTTCACACAATATAATGAACCCCTAATTCCCCCCCCCACTGTATAATGACCACCTGTGGCCCTGCATTCAGAATAATAACCCCCAGTCACCCCCATTCAGAATAATGACCCCCAGTAGCCCCCACACTGGGGGAATACTGTATGGAGGGGGCTTTGGGGGTCATTATACTGAATGGAGGGTCATTGGTGATCATTATACTAAATGGGGGACACTGGGGGTCATTATACTATGTAAAGGGCCCTCACAGTATAATGACCCCACAGTGACCCTCCATTCAGAATAATGACCCCCAGTCGCCCCCATTTAATGGGGGCTCTGGTGGTCATTATGCTAAATGGAGGGTCAATGGGGATCATTATACTAAATGGGGGGCACTGGGAGTCATTATACTGTGTAAGGGGCCCTCACAGTGTGATGAATGACCCCCCAGAGGCCCCCTCACATACCTATCATTGCTGGAGAGCAGGGGAGCCGGCGGTCCTGTCATTCACTAACCGCAGCTCCCTGCGCTCCTTCTCTCCGGCGGCCGCTGCAGCAGTGAGCCAGGCCTGGAGAAGAGAAGGAGATGTGCAGTGATGTAGCTAGAACTGACTGGGCCCCACAGCAAATTTTAGTACGCCCCCCTCACCCCAATGTGTGTTCACATCACGTTTTGTCTATCGGTTTGATGTATACAAATGTGCAGCACTCCACGTTTTTGTATCCTGCAGAGTCAAGTAAAAAATGCATACGTTAACGTATATGTTTTTTTACAATGAAACTGTATGGTGAACGGACGCCACTGTACGGCATCAGTCTGAGGCATATGGTAACGCATACATTTTTGGTATACATTAAATGGATGGCACAAATGGGATGTGAACCCAGCCCTAGTATCAGAATAAGCCCCAGTACACATCGGAGCAGCGTGGCGGAGAGGAGAGGCCGCCATGTACTGACAGAGCGCTACTTGGTCCTGGTGGTCAGGGATTAGGACTGTGCTTCCCAAGGATCATTTTCTACTGGGAAATACAGGGCACAGTATAATACACTAGAATCTATATAATATAAAGATATTAGCCCTACCCCCGAATAATAATACAATTAGGGGGTCATTTATTATATAGGAATACGTCTATATTAGGCGTATTTCTGACACAGATTGTGGCGCAAAGGTCCTTAACACCGCAATCTGTATCTTTTCCCGCTCATGCCAGGTCTAAAAAAAGTGGTGTGGGCATGGAAGGGGATACAGTTATGGCCATGCAGTTATTGGATACCACCGCCATACAATGATAAAACCACCATACAGTGACCGGATAAAAGGGTATAAGAGGGCACAGTACAGGGAATGACTATGGGCACTGCACAGGGTGTGGTAAGAGGGCACAATGCAGGGTATAAAGGGGCACAGTACGGGGTGAGGGGCACAGTCACATGACCCTGTGACGTTAGAAGGTCCTTATGGTGAATGCTGTTCAGATGTCACCATAATGAGAGGCAGAGGAGTGAGACAGGGGCCCTGGATGGACAGGAGGGGTGGACACAGCAAGTAGGTGGAAGGGGCTCTGAGGGGGATTCATACAATAAGTAGGGGCAGGAGGTCTGTGCAAGGCAGCAATAGGAGATAGGAGGGTGGGACAGGAGCTCTGGATACATGAGGGAGGAAAGGAGACAGCAGGGGCCCCATGAGGATGAGATAGGACAGGATATGTGGGGGGGGGGCAGGTATCATGGAGGCAAACTGCTTAATGAAACAGTAACACAACTAAATAGAATGAAGCAGCAGCAGATCGAAGAGTCCCCCCTTCTGTCCCACAGACAAGAGACAGTCACAGTGCAGACTCACTCACAGACTGTCTTCACACTTCTCTGCTCCAGCCCTCGGTCTCTCTCCTCAGGCAGCATGTGTCCTGTGTAGAGGGGGCGTGTCCTGTGTAGAGGGGGCGTGTCTGAGTCTCTGCAGCTCAGAGGGCCCACCAAAGGGGTACTGCGTAAGTCAAATGACAGCAGTGAGATCTCCCATCTGTATTGATTGAAGTGCTCATAGCAGCTCAGTGGGCCCCCCCAGGAGCATTGGGCCCCGGCACTTGCCCGGGGATGCCGGGTTATGACGCCGGCCCTGCCCTTAATGACCAGGCCACTTTTTACACTTCTGCACTACACTACTTTCACCGTTTATTGCTCGGTCATGCAACTTGCCACCCAAATGAATTTTACCTATTTTTCTTCTCACTAATAGAGCTTTCATTTGGTGGTATTTCATTGCTGCTGACATTTTTCCTTTTTTGTTATTAATCGAAATTTAACGATTTTTTTGCAAAAAAATGACATTTTTCACTTTCAGTTGTAAAATTTTGCAAAAAAAACGACATCCATATATAAATTTTTCGCTAAATTTATTGTTCTACATGTCTTTGATAAAAAAAAAATGTTTGGGTAAAAAAAAAATGGTTTGGGTAAAGGTTATAGCGTTTACAAACTATGGTACAAAAATGTGAATTTCCGCTTTTTGAAGCAGCTCTGACTTTCTGAGCACCTGTCATGTTTCCTGAGGTTCTACAATGCCCAGACAGTACAAACACCCCACAAATGACCCCATTTCGGAAAGTAGACACCCTAAGGTATTCACTGATGGGCATAGTGAGTTCATAGAACTTTTTATTTTTTGTCACAAGTTAGCGGAAAATGATTATTTTTTTTATTTTTTATTTTTTCTTACAAAGTCTCATATTCCACTAACTTGTGACAAAAAATAAAAACTTCCATGAACTCACTATGCCCATCACGAAATACCTTGGGGTGTCTTCTTTCCAAAATGAGGTCACTTGTGGGGTAGTTATACTGCCCTGGCATTTTAGGGGCCCAGATGCGTGAGAAGTAGTTTGAAATCAAAATCTGTAAAAAAAATGGCCTGTGAAATCCGAAAGGTGCTCTTTGTAATGTGGGCCCCTTTGCCCACCTAGGCTGCAAAAAAGTGTCACACATCTGGTATTGCCGTACTCAGGAGAAGTTGGGGAATGTGTTTTGGTGTGTCATTTTACATATACCCATGCGGATCCGCACCTAAACGCAGGTGTGAAAGTAGCCTTAGGCCTCTTTCACACGGACGTCATATTTTTGGCCCGGATAAGAGGCGTGTGCGTTGTGGGAAAATGGGCGATTTTTCTGCGCGAGTGCAAAACATTGTCATGCGTTTTGCACTCGCGTGAGAAAAATCGCGCATGTTTGGTACCCAAACCCGAACTTCTTCACAGAAGTTCGGGCTTGGGATTGATGTTCTGAAGATTGTATTATTTTCCCTTATATGACCTGAATGACCTGTGGTGATGTCAGATCACATGCTCCAATCACATGGTCCATCACCATGGTGATGGAGCATGTGATCTGACATCACCACAGGTCCTTTAGCCCACAGCTAAAGAACAGACCGGGAACTACGCGATTAAGAGGAGAAGGTGAGTTAACTTTTTTATTATTTTTAACCCCTCCAGCACTATTATACTATGGTTTCTGTATTCAGAATGCTATTATTTTCCCTTATAACCATGTTATAAGGGAAAATAATACAGTGAATAGACTGTCACCTAGCAACCATGCGTGAAAATCTTGCTTGCGGATGCTTGTGATTTTCACGCAACCCCATTCACTTCTATGGGGCCTGCGTTGCGTGGATTATCGCACCGCAACGCACAAAGAGGAGCATGCTGCGATTTTCACGCAACGCATAAGTGATGCGTGAAAATCACCGCTCATGTGAACAGCCCCATAGAAATGAATGGGTCAGGATTCAGTGCGGGTGCAATGCGTTCAACTCACGCATCGCACCCGCGCGGAAATCTCGCCCGTGTGAAAGGGGCCTTAGTCTCTCTTTGAATTTCCTACTTGTGCTACCCACATACATCAAATCACATGATGTACATAGGATGATATAGATTACTCCCGCAGTGTTGCTGTTAATGTAGCTTCTGATGGGAAAAATTTCTGAATGTGTTGAATCGTGGAAATCCATACACGTAACATTACAGGTTTTGCAAGGATGGCTCCCGCATTTTGCAAAGCCTGTATATTTCAACCATGTTGGTGGTGTTTGTTTTTGTGCTGAAATGTACATAGATGGTGACAGCGTAGTGCCCAGAGTGTTTGGTCTTCTGGACACTATCCGACATCCATCTTTTAAGATATCACGTAACGTGTCATCCTCATATAAGATTGGAAGACATCTTTCGATGATCTTCTTTATCATAGGAAATTGGCGACTGTACGTTAGTGCAATAGTGGGTTTAGGCTCTTTTTTCTGTTTGGTAGGAGGTTTGTTAGGTGTAACAACTGCATTTGTTTGATTCCTATGGGTATTGTTATATCCTTTCTTATTATGATTTGTAATATAATCTGATGTTAAACCTAACAAGGACGATCTGGATTTGTTTTTTGCAATGTTGAGTCCCCTGCATAACCTCCACTATGGATATCCTCTTGTTTCTAGGCGTTTCCAAATAATCTTACATTCTTCATTGAATGTTATATCAGTGCTACAATTCCTACTAGCGCGTATAAATTCCCCCATCGGTATTCCTTTAATTGTATGGGTGGTATGGTGACTATTTGCTTTTAGGATTGTATTCCCTGATGTCTCTTTTCTGTACGTTGCGGTGTTAATTATTTGGTTTGGGATCCCTATCAGTTTTAGATCCAAAAAGTTGATCCTCTCCGCATGCTGTGCATGGACAAATCTCAGATTATAGGTGTTGTCATTTACATATGTCTATTTCTACTCTACTGCAACTGTCTTCATATCCTGCTTGTTCTTGGGGCATTTTCCTTTCAGTTTTGTCTTCAGCAAGTGAAATGCATGCTCAATCGGATTCAGGTCAGGTGATTGACTTGGCAATTGCATAACATTCCACTTCTTTCCCTTAAAAAACTCTTTGGTTGCTTTTGCAGTTTGCTTTGGGTCATTGTCCATCTGCACTGTGAAGCGCCGTCCAATGAGTTCTGAAGCATTTGGCTGAATATGAGCAGATAATATTGCCCGAAACACTTCAGAATTCATCCTGCTGCTTTTGTCAGCAGTCACATCATCAACAAATACAAGAGAACCAGTTCCATTGGCAGCCATACATGCCCACGCCATGACACTACCACCACCATGCTTCACTGATGAGGTGGTATGCTTAGGATCATGAGCAGTTCTTTTCCTTCCCCATACTATTCTCTTCCCAGCCCTCTGGTACAAGTTGATCTTGGTTGCATCTGTCCATCGGATGTTGTTCCAGAACTGTGAAGGCTTTTTTAGATGTCGTTTGGCAAACTCTAATCTGGCCTTCCTGTTTTTGAGGCTCACCAATGGTTTACATCTTGTGGTGAACCCTCTGTATTCACTCTGGTGAAGTCTTCTCTTGATTGTTGACTTTGACACACATACACCTACCTCTTGGAGAGTATTCTTGATCTGGCCAACTTTTGTGAAGGGTGTTTTCTTCACCAGGGAAAGAATTCTTCGGTCATCCACCACAGTTATTTTCCGTGGTCTTCCAGGTCTTTTTGTGTTGCTGAGCTCACCGGTGCGTTCCTTTTTTTTAAGAATCTTCCAAACAGTTGTTTTGGCCACGCCTAATGTTTTTGCTATCTCTCAGATGTTTTTTTTTTTTTCAGCCTAATGATGGCTTGCTTCACTGATAGTGACAGCTCTTTGGATCTCATCTTGAGAGTTGACAGCAACAGATTCCAAATGCAAATAGCACACTTGAAATGAACTCTGGACCTTTTATCTGCTCATTATAATTGGGATAATAAGGGAATAACACACACCTGGCCAAGGAACAGCTGAGAAGCAAATTGTCCCATTACTTTTAGTCCCTTAACAAGTAGGAGGCACATATGCAAACTGTTGTAATTCCTTCACCGTTCACCTGATTTGGATGTAAATACCCTCAGACTAAAGCTGACAGTCTGCAGTTAAAGCACATTTTGTTTGTTTCATTTCAAATCCATTGTGGTGGTGTATAGAGCCAAAAATGTTAGAATTGTGTCGATGTCCCAATATTTATGGACCTGACTGTATGTAAGAAACTAATCCCCCCCCCCCTTGAACTGCACCCAGCCTGATATGATATTTAGGCCTTTACCATTCTCTTAACTTACAGTACCAGTGTACTGTCTGCACATCACTGATGTCACCCTCACAAGTCTCATGGCCGCATCCCTAACAGCTCGCAACACTATCTCCCACGCAACTTTTATCATCACTACTTGCCCGCCTACAGGAGGAAGCAGCAGATCTCTCTTCCAAACCTGGGCTGGGCAGTAGCTGCTGACTGTCCTTAATAAGCTCGTCCTCACTGAAAAGACCAGAGCTGGCAGCATACAATACTTCTCAAGCAGAAGGAGCAAAAAAAGAAAGAGGCATGCATGCTCAGGTCAGGTGGGGGCACAGAGCTTGTGTCTGGGCCATGCCAACTAAGCGTGGTGTCAGAGGTACCCACTGACTCCTGGCTTGGGGTGTCTGATGTCAGTTGAAATGATGTTGAAGACCGAGTCAACCATTCAAGGACAGCTGGGTTGCTAGTCAAAACACGACTGCTGGATGACACTGGCAGCTCTGGCCTGTTGCTGCTACTGCTGCTACCACCACCCCTTCTTCTGCTACTACTTCTGCCAGCTCTAGAAACATGTTTGCCACTGCTCGTTCCCTTGAAATGCCCTGGCACTTATCTGTTGGACATACTGTACTGTAACTGTAAGTGTAAAATAGTAGTAGTATTAGACCACTTTTTCAACCCAATTTGAGAATCAAGGCCTAATGGAATTACTTATCTACAGAACAAGGTGGAAAAACAAATATCTGTAAAATATCTGTAAAAATAGAGCACCTTTTCACCGCAATTACAGAATCAAGATTTAAGGCTACTTTCACACTAGCATTTTTGCTGGATCCGGAAGGGGTTAGCAAAAACGCTTCCGTTACTGATAATACAACCATCTGCATCTGTTATGAACGGATTTGGTTGTATTATCTTTAACATAGGCAAGATGGATCTGTCATGAATAGAGATGAGCGAATTTCTCAAAAATTCGATTTGGTCGATTCGCCTAATTTTCTGAAAAGATTCGATTCGATACAAATTAATTTGTGGCGAATCATGTTAAAAACAGCTATTTCCTGGCTGCAGAGAGCCTGTATAGTGGTGTAGAACACTGTGCCTTGCAGAAACACACATAGGGAGTCTGCTGTGGTAGTGAAACAATAATGTGAGTCAGCATGGCACGCAGATGACAGGCGTCGCTCTTAGAATCACTGCATACGTCACTTCTTTGGGCAGTTACGGGGCCAAAACTGACCAAATAATTCACGTGTAAACTCAGCCTTACAGGTCGATGTTAGCGTCGGGTATAAGGAACCGTGCAGAGGCCCAAGATCCTACTATAGCGTGAAAGAGCACACTTCTTTTACACTGTCGTCAGCTGATTCCACATACTTAGATGTTTACAGAACCTGTTCTATTAAACGCTTATACAAGTAGAGCCCCCCTGACAGAGTGGAGAGGGTGTCATCAGTAACGGATCCTGTCTGTTGAGCATCTGCCTTCACTCGGTCAACATTTGGTCAGTAATCCATCAGTATTGCTAATGCCATAAAAAAAAAGGAGTGGACCCAAAACAGAGATGACACGTGAATGGAATATTTGCATGTTTTCTGTGTTTTGTACTCACTGCTGCTTTTGGCCACCAAATCATAAGCCAATTCTGATGGAACCACACAGGACTTACAGCTGCTACACAGACAGGATCCATTGTGTGTCTCATTTTTCCTTCCTTCTGACAGATCAGAAGAAGGGTCAAATAAATGATGATGTCAACCTGGCCAAAAAGGCAAACTAGTGGCCCAGTCGTAAAGTGGGGAGGGTGGGAACAGCATGAGAAGTCCACAGAGTGGCCCAATGACATAGTGTGGAGGTGGCAAAAGCATCAGGAAACCACAGAGTGGCAAGGTGACATAGTGTGGAGTTAGCAGCAGCATCAGGAGACCACAGAGTGGCACAATAACAGAGTGTGGAGGTGGCGGCAGCAGCAGCATGAGGAGGCCACAGAGTGGCAAGGTGACATAGTGTTGAGGTAGCAGCAGCATCAAGAGACCACAAAGTGGCAAGTTGACATAGTGTGGAGGTGGCAGCAGCATCAGGAGACCACAGAGTGGCAAGTTGACAGAGTAAGGAGGTGGGTGGCACTAACAGTACCCGCTGACGATGGTAGGTGTAAAAAGGAGCACTTGGTATCAGATGTGTGGTATCAGGAGGGGTGCAGCATCAGAATAGTAGCTGAGGAAGGTAGCCAGGAGAAACCGGTCTCTTTTGTCAAGGTTTGAGTGAGGAGCATGGATTATGTAATCTGATGCATCAGGCATTGGTGGGTGGAAATCCTGGCTGATCCACGCCTGATTCATCTTGACAAAGGTCAGTCTCTCCACATTTTGGGTGGACAGGCGAGTTCTCCTTGGGGTAACTATGGCCCTCGCCGCACTAAACACCCGCTCTGATGCCACTCTACTGGCCGGCAGGACAGCTTTTCCAGGGCAAACTCGGCCAGTTGTGGCCACAAATCCAGTTTGGCTGCCCAGTAGTCCAGTGGATCTTCAAATCCAGTTTGGCTGCCCAGTAGTCCAGCGGATCTTCAATGATAGCTGGCAGGGAGCACTCCAAGTATGCTACCATCTGCTGGTTCAGGTTCTGCTCTATGTCTAGCTGCTGGTGTGTAGTTTCCTCACAATGCGGGTGAAGAAAGCTGCTTATCAGCGACTCTAGACTCAGGCTGCTGATGATGGAGCTGGTACTGCTCCTGCCACCCCACCCCTCCCCAGCAGCAATGGCAGTGGAATGTGAGAGCAGAGGGCTTCCCCGGTCAGACCTGCAAGAGGATGGACGATGGCGCAGATAGGTAGTGGCCAACTGACTACATAGGATGTTTCTATAATAGTTCAGTTTGTCCTCCCACTCAGCGGGTGTAAAAAAGGTCCCCATTTTGGACCATTAGCGAGGGTCTAACATGGTGGAGAGCCAGTAGTCATCCCTCTGCCAAATGGTGAGAATTCGGCTGTCACTACACAAGCAAGTGAGCATTCTTTGGGCCATTTGCGCAAGTGACTCGGAGGGACTCCCTGCCTCCATCTCCACTGCATACTGCCATGGTGTGTCTGGGTCATCTGCCTCGTCTTCCTCATCTCCCTCTTGCTCCTGCAGCTGCTCCTGCTCCTCCTCTCCTGTCACCTGTGTAGAAAAAACACCCATTTTGCTACACATTGCTTGTGCTCCAATGTCCGCCTCCTCCTCCTCCAGTTGAGATGTCCAGTTGGCCATGAGATGTAGGCGCCACGTCTCCAGTCCCCTGACCAGCCAGATTTACTAGCATCTTTTCCAGGATATGAATCAGTGAAATTACGTTGTTCATCCCGTAGACCTGGCGAATGACAAATAAAGTGGCCTCCTCAAAGGGCACGAGCAAACGGCAGGTGTCACGCATGAGCTGCCACTGACTAACATCGAACTTACACAGGGGAGTACCTCTGTACGCCTGTATCATCAAGAAATCGTTTATGGCCTTTCTCTGTTTGTACAGTCGGTCAAACATATGGAGGATGGAATTCCAACAGATGAAAACATCGCATATCAGCCTATGTTGGGGGAATGCCGTTCTGCCGCTGTAGCTGAAGGAGGGTGTGCTTTGCAGTGTACAAGTGGCTGAAGTACATGCAAAGTTTCCTGGCCATTTTTAGGATGTCTTGCAGATGGGTGGAAGACTTCAGGAAACGCTAGACAACTAGATTAAACACGTGCACCATGAAGGGCGCATGACTTAGCTCTCCTTGACGCAGCGTCAACACTATGTTCTTCCCGTTGTCGGTCACCATGGTTCCGATTTTGAGTTGTCGTGGAGAAAGCCAGGATTACATTTCTTGAGGCAAACTAGGTGCAGAACAGAGTGACACCGCCGTGCCCTGCACATGTGGTATGCTGGTGGGGCACTGTGAATTGTCCCTGCAGTGGAGGCTGAGGACAAGGTGGAGGATAAAGCTGCATAGGCGGAGATTGTCACAGGACCAACGGCGTGAGAACATGGAGGCGGAAGCGGCGTTACCTGGCCAAGGTGCTGGTTTGCCTGGGCAGGAATCACATTTACCCAGTGGGCAGTGAAGGACATATATTGTCCTTGACTGTAGTTATATCTCCACACATCGCGCTGCTGTGCCCTTTCAAAGACTCTCCACCTCGGCTGGGCACAAGCCATGAGTTCTCTGAAAGGTGCAGAGTCCACCACTTGGAAAAGGAGGGACTGCAGTACCAGTAATTTGGCCAGGAGCACGTTCAGCTTCTGTGCCGTTGGATGACTGCACGCATACTGTTGTCTCTTGGCAATGGCTTTGGTGATCGATTGCTGACGGAATGACTGACTAGTAGGAGGAGGAGCAGGAGCATCAGGACCAGCAGATGATGGGAAGGAGAGACAGTTTCCTTCGGCTGAGGTAGTGGTGCCTTGACTGCCTGAAATCGAGTACGTGTCACTGGGTGATGCAGCGGTTGCTGCGGCAGGCTGGACCACCACTTTGGAGCCACGGTTCTCCCAGGCCACTTTATGGTGACGCTGCATATGCTGACGCAGGGCCATCGTGCCAACATTGGTGCCCTGGCCACGCTTCACCTCCTGCCCACAGATTCGACAAATGGCCATGTTCACCTCCCCTGGCGGCTTAACTAAAAACTGACATACTGCTGAGTAGGTAATTTTACCCCCAACACTCTGCACTGACTGACTGCTACCGCCACTGCCTCCGTAAACCCCTGCAACCTTACTTTCTGGCCGGTAGGCTCCTGCGAAGCGGGTGGTCTACCCAGGCATGTTTGGCTCCCTACCTCCCACTGCTGCCACCCTGCCACGCTACCGACTGGCTGGCTCCACAGCTGCATAATGAGCAAGATGCCGCCATTTTCTCCCGATGATGATGAAGCTCCTTCTTCACCCGGCTCCCAATTGCGATTGGCTACATCATCATCGAGTACTGTCTACACATCACTGATGTCCTCTAGTGTTGATCAAGCCCCAAAGCCTTCCGAGCACAATGGAAGTCAATCTGCTCTGAAAAGGAGAGGGTGTCTGCTTCACAGAAAAAGGTTAGAAATGATGGAAACACCACCAAAATGGTTTGGAAACAGCATGGGGAGGACATCTGGATGCATCTTGGACTCCCATTACCTATGACATACAATAGACAACCACACAAAGGCTATATACCAATAGCCGGGTATGTGCAAGCCAACAATCTATCCATGAGACAGATACAGTCAGCACACCCTAAAATGGCAACCTTGTGCACTATAAGACATTCAAAACCAGCTCTCATCTGACTGAGAGCCAGTAAGCATCAAAGTTGCTTCATATCTGTTGGATGGCTTGGGTGGACCTGCGCACCTAGATCATCATTAGTGTGACAAAAAGTTTTCTGATTGTCCTAACATAATATTCAATAACCTTTCTGTAAAGTTTTGTCATATAAAATTATTTGCATAAACATGGGCATATGGGAAAGACAGGCAAATGAGCAGAATCTGCCTTGTTTTTCAGCTGAAAAACCATTTACATGGAAAATAGCGATAAAAATTCACAATTACAATATTCGCGATCTACAATACTCATGAACAGCGCCATCTATTGGATTCATAGTCTTGTCATAAGACTATGAAACCAATAACATATAAAGCATCATCAATCCTTACATAAAGAAGCACTACCATGAGACTACACGACAATAAATCCACATTAACTCCGAAATGAGACACTGAACACCTCCAGGAATACCTATAATAAAAATAAAATTTTAAACCACATCACCTGTAAAAAAGAGGGGAGGGTTAGGGGGGGGAGAGAAATGTTTAAGGATTATTGCACTGTTTATATGTGTTTTATTTTTATTTTCACTGCACATATCTGTAAAAAAGGATTATGACCTGTAATTTGCAGGGAGCGAGATAAACCGCAGTCGACACTGCCGCATGTGTCTATACGATCACTGAGAAGCTTTTAACACTGGTATCCAGAACCTTCACGGTGGTGCTCTTTCGGTGATACAGTCGTAATGGTAATATGAATTGCATGAGAAAAAAGCACCGCGGCACTTACCACTGATCACAAAATTGTTGTTGCAGTTTATTCCTTAGTTACATAGTATCAGTGGACGCAGATGGAACACAGGCGCATGGATCGGCTACAGCTGTTTCGCGCTGTGTTGCGCTTTGTCAAGCCTCGTTAGAGGCAAACCTGAAATGAGTAGCAGTATAATGGCAATTTGGATCCGCAGTCAGTGCAGCAAGGTGTAATAGGATTGTTCCTATTACCCAGGCTGTAAACTCCCCTACTGAACCCTGCTATGCTTTAATACTGTGGAATGATTCCTCCCTATCCTTTCCCTACACTTCTAATGCTCTTTCCCTGAACTTCTATTGAGAAAAATACAGGGAGTGCAGAATTATTAGGCAAATGAGTATTTTGACCACATCATCCTCTTTATGCATGTTGTCTTACTCCAAGCTGTATAGGCTCGAAAGCCTACTACCAATTAAGCATATTAGGTGATGTGCATCTCTGTAATGAGAAGGGGTGTGGTCTAATGACATCAACACCCTATATCAGGTGTGCATAATTATTAGGCAACTTCCTTTCCTTTGGCAAAATGGGTCAAAAGAAGGACTTGACAGGCTCAGAAAAGTAAAAAATAGTGAGATATCTTGCAGAGGGATGCAGCACTCTTAAAATTGCAAAGCTTCTGAAGCGTGATCATCGAACAATCAAGCGTTTCATTCAAAATAGTCAACAGGGTCGCAAGAAGCGTGTGGAAAAACCAAGGTGCAAAATAACTGCCCATGAACTGAGAAAAGTCAAGCGTGCAGCTGCCAAGATGCCACTTGCCACCAGTTTGGCCATATTTCAGAGCTGCAACATCACTGGAGTGCCCAAAAGCACAAGGTGTGCAATACTCAGAGACATGGCTAAGGTAAGAAAGGCTGAAAGACGACCACCACTGAACAAGACACACAAGCTGAAACGTCAAGACTGGGCCAAGAAATATCTCAAGACTGATTTTTCTAAGGTTTTATGGACTGATGAAATGAGAGTGAGTCTTGATGGGCCAGATGGATGGGCCCGTGGCTGGATTGGTAAAGGGCAGAGAGCTCCAGTCCGACTCAGACGCCAGCAAGGTAGAGGTGGAGTACTGGTTTGGGCTGGTATCATCAAAGATGAGCTTGTGGGGCCTTTTCGGGTTGAGGATGGAGTCAAGCTCAACTCCCAGTCCTACTGCCAGTTTCTGGAAGACACCTTCTTCAAGCAGTGGTACAGGAAGAAGTCTGCATCCTTCAAGAAAAACATGATTTTCATGCAGGACAATGCTCCATCACACGCGTCCAAGTACTCCACAGCGTGGCTGGCAAGAAAGGGTATAAAAGAAGAAAATCTAATGACATGGCCTCCTTGTTCACCTGATCTGAACCCCATTGAGAACCTGTGGTCCATCATCAAATGTGAGATTTACAAGGAGGGAAAACAGTACACCTCTCTGAACAGTGTCTGGGAGGCTGTGGTTGCTGCTGCACGCAATGTTGATGGTGAACAGATCAAAACACTGACAGAATCCATGGATGGCAGGCTTTTGAGTGTCCTTGCAAAGAAAGGTGGCTATATTGGTCACTGATTTGTTTTTGTTTTGTTTTTGAATGTCAGAAATGTATATTTGTGAATGTTGAGATGTTATATTGGTTTCACTGGTAAAAAAAAATAATTGAAATGGGTATATATTTGTTTTTTGTTAAGTTGCCTAATAATTATGTACAGTAATAGTCACCTGCACACACAGATATCCCCCTAAAATAGCTAAAACTAAAAACAAACTAAAAACTACTTCCAAAAATATTCAGCTTTGATATTAATGAGTTTTTTGGGTTCATTGAGAACATGGTTGTTGTTCAATAATAAAATTAATCCTCAAAAATACAACTTGCCTAATAATTCTGCACTCCCTGTATAAGTTTTCAAGTCTCCCTGCACCAATTACACTGGAAAATGGCTGAATCCAAGACGCCTGAGGCTATTTTGTAGGGCTGTGACATCACAGGGCTGGCTGGCTTCTGATTGGCTGCATGCATGGCATTCCACTTTGTTAGCTTCGATTTGCTCATCTCATCTCTATTGAAAGTTAATTGGGAACGGATACGTTTTCTATTTTGTCAGATAGTGTCACAGTCCCCATCGACTTGCATTGTGGGTCATGATGGATCCATCTTGCTCCATATTCCATGACGAAAAGAAAACCGCAGCTTTCTGCTGTTTGCTCTCCGGTATGGGAAGGCAACCAAACGTAACGGAATGTATTTTGGAGCATTCTGTTAAGTTACGTTTTGTCCCCATTGACAATGAATGGGGACAAAACAGGAGCGTTTTTTTCCGATATTGAGACCCTATGATGGATCGCTAGTGTAAAAGTAGCCTAATAGAATTACTTATCTATAACACAATGTGGACATCCCAATAGCAGTAGTATTAGACCGCTTTTTCACCCAAATTACAGAATCAAGGCCTAATGGAAATAGTTATCTATAAAATAAGGTGGAAAACCTAATAACTGTAAAATAGACCGCTTTTTCACCCCAATAAGGAGAAAGGAATATGCTTTTTACTGGAAATTTTGTTTTCTTTTATATTTAAAAATTACTTTTTAACTTTCTTAAAAATCCCACTAGGGTACTTATATGGTAAAGTAAATATTTTCAATACTTTGTCTGGGAGTGTCTAATCGCTTTCTGTACATTGGAATTCCAGAGACCATTTTTTAAGCCTCTGGTTGCCATGACAACCAACGCACACTTGCAGTTTCTTCAAAGAGGGACCGATGCATTTTTGTTACCCACTAAGATGCTGCAGTCACTACTGACTACATCTAAGAGGTTAAATTACAGTGATCCTGGCCTCCTCAGCCGCTACCACTGTAAATTGCATGGGGTCGACTCCTGAGCCATTGCCACACCAGTACCGTATATGTACAGTGTTTTACGAAAAGGGGTTAAAGGATTTGCTTTGGAAATAAACATTTATTTGGTTGCTGTCCAAATGACAATGAAAGAAACTTAAAACTTCTTACTAGATTTGTCCCATTCTGTCCTAATGTCCTAATCCAGATCCAGTCTGATACAGAGAAAGCTGCTGGTTTAGTTCATGAACTGAGACATACAGCCAGCTTCCGGCATACACATCACGGACAGAGAGAGACGCAAAGCTCTTTGCTGTGTCTGCACAAATGAAGAAGACAGGACCACAAGACTGGGTCTACAATGTTACACTGGGGCAATATTCAAAATAAATGTATATTAGTAAGCCTTATCACTTATTTTTTTACCAATTAAACGGAATGTGTCATCAGAAAATGACCTATTATGTTTTTATGTTTAACCTTTTTTTAAAGATTTTTAATGATATTATTAATTTTCCACGTCAATATCTATATTTAAATAAAAAACATAAAATCCTTCCATTTTTATTCTGGACACTAAGCCTAATAATAGATGCCACACTTCTTGGTCTGTAAAAATGACTTTACTGCAGTTACCTGCTTATCTGTCATTTTGATCCTGCCTGTAATGATATCACCTCTGTGCACAGATAACACAGGATCCAGAATTCACAATAGGTGATTGTCAGAGCTTATCTCTTCTTTCCTTGTACAATGACCTCTGCAGAGATCACATAACATGCCTAGAGAACTCTCCCATAGAAGTCAGTGAGGTCCCCACCAGACCATTGTGTCTATGGACCATGGGGTTGCCATAAAGCAATTTTCTTAATGTTTTCTAACTGCTGTTAGAAAAAAAAAAAAAACGTCAGGCAATATGGCATCCCCCATAATAATGGTCAGGAAACAGAATAAATACATAAATAGAAAATAAAAAAACATTAGAAACAATATGTGTAGCTATCTGTTTTTAACTTTTGGTGATACATTTCCTTTAAACCAAGATAACAAAACATATTCTTTTTTATCTGTTTTTTATCAATTTTCTGTACATGTTTTTTGGGCATCCACCTTGCCTAACTCTCTGTTAACAGCATTAAGACATATGGTTTACAACAGTCACGTGGACCATAGTACACACAATAAATGAGATGTTAATTGATGTATATCTAGACATGCCCTGTGAGCTGTGCAGAGATCATTGAGATGGGATGGAGAGCAATAGTAGAGCCTGTGTTGTAGGAAAGCTCTGTAATGGTAGGCAAAGTAGGATCAGATGCAGTCAGAGACAGTGACACAAAAGTCCATTTCAAACATTTCTTTATTTTGTTGCACATTGCTAGTGATGAGCGGATCGGTGGATGTCCGGATTCGAGGGGTTCAACCAAACTTTATTTCAAAGTTTGGTTCGGGTTCCGAACTTGAGCCCGAACAACGAACCCCATTGAAGTCAATGGTGACCAGAACTTTGGGGCTGAAAAATGGCTGTAAAAAGAACAATACAATTGCCCTGCAAACAAAAGTGGATAGGGAAATTACTTAAAATAACATAAAATACATACAAATAAAAAATAACAATCTTGAACCAAGAGGCGCAGGTCAAAGTGGAGCAGGAAGTTGAGAAGGCTGTGGATGTGGTGGTGTAGGTGGAAGAGGCGGAGGGGGGGGAAGAAGCCAACACTCTTTTTGTTTTATTTTGTTCTTTTAAATATGTCTGTCAATTCTGTCATTTTATTTAGGGTATTTCTCCACTTTGCCAATATAAGACATAATAATCTTGAGCTAGGAGGTGGAGGTCCTAGTGGAGGAACATCAATTCTGTGTCAGGTTGCTAAGGGCCACGGTGTGACAGTTTGGTGCTTGTATGTCTTTGGTAAAAACTGGATAAAAAATGTAATCTCAGTTTCAGATCTCACACGTCCCCTATCTGGGGATAATATATTAAAATATTTTTTCTCCTACTACAGTTAGACGGATGCCAAAGAGGTGTTCTAAATTAAACATTTACTTTGTTTTTAATTTAATTTTTGATTTTTTCGTTTTTTTCGTCATTGTAGGCCCGGAATGAGTGCTGAAAAGGATAGACCATGATAGAACTGTAGACAATTGGGACTCTGGCTGGTGCCTCCACCAAAATTAGCGATAGCTGTCTTGCTAAGCTTTACTAATAAAACCTCCAAAAATAAAAGCAGTGGTGAATTCTGCCTGGAAGGTGATGCACCATGCAGGAAAGCTGTAAAAAAAAAAAAAAAAAAAAGTCGAACAAATAAACTAGCAAAATAACCAAAAATTCAAGATCAGATACTATGGCAATTCTATGCTCCATTTATTTCTTAAAGATTTAATCCTAGCTTGTAGACAACCTGTGGAAGGCAAATAATTTTACCACTATTTAACCCTCTATTATGCCACCGATTCTGTAAATGGCTAGGCTCATGTGACTGCCTACTCTGATCTGCTCCTGTGTCTTACGGTTCAGCTCCATGTACATTATGAACGGGATGACCAGGAACAGATCCGGTTGACATTTCAGTGGAGCATTGTACATTGCACCTGAACAGGAAGGCACAGGAGCAGACATCACTGGCATTGTTGATCTCATGTAGGATTGGCATGTTAAAATCCAACATGCCTATCTTTCTTCTAGCCAACAGCGGACACTAGGAGACTGTCTGGCTGCCGCTATACAAGTAAAACCAGCTTGCTCCTACCTTCATTTCATACAGGCAGGTGCAGCATTCAGTCTGATAGCAACCCTGTCTCCATAATTTGGTCATGTAAGGGAATAGATGTGTTTATCGTCTCTGTATTGCGACATTACTGTGTGCATGACATTTGTATTATAATGCTGCATCTACAGCAACCTAGACCACAGAGGAAGCCATGGTTAAGGCATTGGGAAGGATGGGAGTGGTGGTGGTGGCAATGAGGTTTGTAATAGTTATTCCAAGTGACTTATCCTTCTCCAGCTCTCCCTAGACTGGTGGTTGGAAGAGTGTACCCTTTCTTCCCCTTGGGCCACCCCCTTATATTGGGGCCCCCTGCCAGGTGGGGATTGGGGTATCCTGTGGAATTCAGAGGTGTAAGACAGGGCTCCCTCATTGTGGAAAGGCAATGCAATGATGTATAGTTGTTGGGTGCAAGCTAATAAGGAGGTCAGTGTAAAGGAACAAGTCCGACAAGCTTTGCTGAGGTAATCTTGGCATATCCCATTTGTGAGGATCAGTTCAATATCTCCAAGGTACATGCACAATCGTTATGGATGTATAGTAGCTTTCTCTGAGTCTCTATGAAATTCAAACAAATTTCCAAATTGAACAAAGGTGTGCAAGGCTCTCATTAACACTTTCTGCAATGCCCAGTCTGTGGGGGTGAAGATCTTAAACAGGTAGAGAGTTCGTCTGACCAGAGTGGTGGGGCTGAAGCAGTATACCCAATTTCAGTAAGGTCTCTTGCCTTATTATCCCAGTCAGTAAAATCCGATACCTCTGTCTCTCAGAAGTTTGGCACTTATCCTCAGCATACAAAGATGGAGAATCTCTGGAGTAGGCCTTACACTGCACAGGCATATGTAGCTTCTCATATCTCAGCTGCCAACCCTCAACTATACTACACAACTCCAAATCCAGAAGGGCAGGGTCAGCCTTCCTCCTACTGAGTAGGGCCATAAAACTAAGTTGCTTAACCTATATTAACCTCTTAGTGACCATGCGTATTTTAAAAAAAAAATAGCATTCCAAGAGCTATAACTTTTTTTTTTTTTGTTAAATGTACTTGTATGAGGTCTTATTTTTTGCAGGACAAGTTATAGTTTTTAATGCACCATTTTAAGTGCATGTAATGATTGATTAAAGCAAGCTGTTTAGCTAAAACCCCCTTTGTTTACGTTTTCTTTTTTTTCATGACTATGGAAATTGTAGATTCACACTGAAGGCATCAAAACTATGAATTAACACATGTGGAATTATATACATAACAAAAAAGTGTGAAACAACTGAAAATATGTCATATTCTAGGTTCTTCAAAGTAGCCACCTTTTGCTTTGATTACTGCTTTGCACACTCTTGGCATTCTCTTGATGAGTTTCAAGAGGTAGTCACCTGAAATGGTCTTCCAACAGTGTTGAAGGAGTTCCCAGAGATGCTTAGCACTTGTTGGCCCTTTTGCCTTCACTCTGCGGTCCAGCTCACCCCAAACCATCTCGATTGGGTTCAGGTCCGGTGACTGTGGAGGCCAGGTCATCTGGCGCAGCACCCCATCACTCTCCTTCATGGTCAAATAGCCCTTACACAGCCTGGAGGTGTGTTTGGGGACATTGTCCTGTTGAAAAATAAATGATGTTCCATCTAAATGCAAACCGGATGGAATAGCATGCAGCTGCAAGATGCTGTGGTAGCCATGCTGGTTCAGTATGCCTTCAATTTTGAATAAATCCCCAACAATGTCACCAGCAAAGCACCCCCACACTATCACACCTCCTCCTCCATGCTTCACAGTGGGAACCAGGCATGTAGAGTCCATTCGTTCACCTTTTCTGCGTCGCACAAAGACACAGTGGTTGGAACTAGAGTTGAGCGAACACCTGGACTTTTCGGCACTAAAAAGGCTGTAAAACAGCCCAGGAAAGAGCTAGAGGGCTGCAAAAGGCAGCAACATGTAGGTAAATCCCATGCAAACAAATGTGGATAGGGAAATGAATTAAAATAAAAATTAAATAAATAAAAATTAACCAAAATCAATTGGAGAGAGGTCCCATAGCAGAGAATCTGGCTTCACGTCACCCACCACTGTAAGAGTCCATTTTCATAAATTTAGGCCCAGCACCCAGGCAGAGGAGAGAGGTCCCGTAACAGACAATCTGGCTTCATGTCAGCAGAGAATTAGTCTGCATGTCATAGCAGACAATGAGGCTTCACGTCAGCCACCACTGCAACAGTCCATTGGCATATATTTAGGCCCAGCACCCAGGCAGAGCAGGAAGGTCCCGTAACAGGGAATCTGTCTTCATGTCAGCAGAGAATTAGTCTGCATGTCATAGCAGAGAATGAGGCTTCACGTCAGCCACCACTGCAACAGTCCATTGGCATATATTTAGGCCCAGCACACACACAGGCAGAGGAGGGAGGTCCCGTAACAGAGAATCTGGCTTCATGTCAGCAGAGAATCAGTCTGCATGTCATAGCAGAGAATGAGGCTTCACGTCAGCCACCACTGCAACAGTCCATTGGCATATATTTAGGCCCAGCACACACACAGGCAGAGGAGGGAGGTCCCGTAACAGAGAATCTGGCTTCATGTCAGCAGAGAATCAGTCTGCATGTCATAGCAGAGAATCAGGCTTCACGTCAGCCACCACTGCAACAGTCCATTGGCATATATTTAGGCCCAGCACACACACAGGCAGAGGAGGGAGGTCCCGTAACAGAGAATCTGGCTTCATGTCAGCAGAGAATCAGTCTGCATGTCATAGCAGAGAATCAGGCTTCACGTCAGCCACCACTGCAACAGTCCATTGGCATATATTTAGGCCCAGCACCCAGGCAGAGGAGGGAGGTCCCGTAACAGAGAATCTGTCTTCATGTCAGCAGAGAATTAGTCTGCATGTCATAGCAGAGAATGAGGCTTCACGTCAGCCACCACTGCAACAGTCCATTGGCATATATTTAGGCCCAGCACACACACAGGCAGAGGAGAGAGGTCCCGTAACAGAGAATCTGGCTTCATGTCAGCAGAGAATCAGTCTGCATGTCATAGCAGAGAATCAGGCTTCACGTCAGCCACCACTGCAACAGTCCATTGGCATATATTTAGGCCCAGCACCCAGGCAGAGGAGGGAGGTCCCGTAACAGAGAATCTGTCTTCATGTCAGCAGAGAATTAGTCTGCATGTCATAGCAGAGAATGAGGCTTCACGTCAGCCACCACTGCAACAGTCCATTGGCATATATTTAGGCCCAGCACACAGGCAGAGGAGAGAGGTCCCGTAACAGACAATCTGGCTTCATGTCAGCAGAGAATCATTCTGCATGTCATAGCAGAGAATCAGGCTTCACGTCACCCAACATTGGAACAGTCCATTGGCATATATTTAGGCCCCGGCACCCAGACACAGGAGAGGTTCATTCAACTTTGGGTAGCCTCGCAATATAATGGTAAAATGAAAATAAAAATAGGATTGAATGAGAAAGTGCCCTGGAGTCCAATAATATATGGTTAAGGGGAGGTAGTTAATGTCTAATCTGGACAAGGGACGGACAGATCCTGTGGGATCCATGCCTGGTTCATTTTTATGAATGTCAGCTTGTCCACATTGGCTGTAGACAGGCGGCTGCGTTTGTCTGTAATGACGCCCCCTGCCGTGCTGAATACACGTTCAGACAAAACGCTGGCCGCCGGGCAGGCCAGCACCTCCAAGGCATAAAAGGCTAGCTCTGGCCACGTGGACAATTTAGAGACCCAGAAGTTGAATGGGGCCGAACCATCAGTCAGTACGTGGAGGGGTGTGCACACGTACTGTTCCACCATGTTAGTGAAATGTTGCCTCCTGCTAACACGTTGCGTATCAGGTGGTGGTGCAGTTAGCTGTGGCGTGTTGACAAAAGTTTTCCACATCTCTGCCATGCTAACCCTGCCCTCAAAGGAGCTGGCATTGACACAGCTGCCTTGGCGACCTCTTGCTCCTCCTCTGCCTTGGCCTTGGGCTTCCACTTGTTCCCCTGTGACATTTGGGAATGCTCTCAGTAGCGCGTCTACCAACGTGCGCTTGTACTCGCGCATCTTCCTATCACGCTCCAGTGCAGGAAGTAAGGTGGGCACATTGTCTTTGTAGCGCGGATCCAGCAGGGTGGCAACCCAGTAGTCCGCACAGGTTAAAATGTGGGCAACTCTGCTGTCGTTGCGCAGGCACTGCAGCATGTAGTCGCTCATGTGTGCCAGGCTGCCCAGGGGTAAGGACAAGCTGTCCTCTGTGGGAGGCGTATCGTCATCGTCCTGCCTTTCCCCCCAGCCACGCACCAGTGATGGACCCGAGCTGCGTTGGGTGCCACCCCGCTGTGACCATGCTTCATCCTCATCCTCCTCCACCTCCTCCTCATCCTCGTCCTCCTCGTCCTCCAGTAGTGGGCCCTGTCTGGCCACATTTGTACCTGGCCTCTGCTGTTGCCAAAAACCTCCCTCTGAGTCACTTCTAAGAGACTGGCCTGAAAGTGCTAAAAATGACCCCTCTTCCTCCTCCTCCTCCTCCTCCTGGGCCACCTCCTCTTGCATCATCGCCCTAAGTGTTTTCTCAAGGAGACATAGAAGTGGTATTGTAACGCTGATAACGGCGTCATCGCCACTGGCCATGTTGGTGGAGTACTCGAAACAGCGCAACAGGGCACACAGGTCTCGCATGGAGGCCCAGTCATTGGTGGTGAAGTGGTGCTGTTCTGTAGTGCGACTGACCCGTGCGTGCTGCAGCTGAAACTCCACTATGGCCTGCTGCTGCTCGCACAGTCTGTCCAGCATGTGCAAGGTGGAGTTCCACCTGGTGGGCACGTCGCATATGAGGCGGTGAGCGGGAAGGCCGAAGTTACGCTGTAGCGCAGACAGGCGAGCAGCAGCAGGATGTGAACGCCGGAAGCGCGAACAGACGGCCCGCACTTTATGCAGCAGCTCTGACATGTCGGGGTAGTTGTGAATGAACTTCTGCACCACCAAATTCAGCACATGCGCCAAGCAAGGGATGTGCGTCAAATTGGCTAGTCCCAGAGCTGCAACGAGATTTCGCCCATTATCGCACACCACCAGGCCGGGCTTGAGGCTCACCGGCAGCAACCACTCGTCGGTCTGTTGTTCTATACCCCGCCACAACTCCTGTGCGGTGTGGGGCCTGTCCCCCAAACATATGAGTTTCAGAATGGCCTGCTGACGTTTACCCCGGGCTGTGCTGAAGTTGGTGGTGAAGGTGTGTGGCTGACTGGATGAGCAGGTGGAAGAAGAGGAGGAGGAAGCCGAGAAGGAGGAGGTGGCAACAGGAGGCAAAGAATGTTGCCCTGCGATCCTTGGCGGCGGAAGGACGTGCGCCAAACAGCTCTCCGCCTGGGGCCCAGCTGCCACTACATTTACCCAGTGTGCAGTTAGGGAGATATAGCGTCCCTGGCCGTGCTTACTGGTCCACGTATCTGTGGTTAGGTGGACCTTGCCACAGATGGCGTTGCGCAGTGCACACTTGATTTTATCGGATACTTGGTTGTGCAGGGAAGGCACGGCTCTCTTGGAGAAGTAGTGGCGGCTGGGAACAACATACTGTGGGACAGCAAGCGACATGAGCTGTTTGAAGCTGTCTGTGTCCACCAGCCTAAATGACAGCATTTCATAGGCCAGTAGTTTAGAAATGCTGGCATTCAGGGCCAGGGATCGAGGGTGGCTAGGTGGGAATTTACGCTTTCTCTCAAATGTTTGTGAGATGGAGAGCTGAACGCTGGCGTGTGACATGGTTGAGACGCTTGGTGACGGAGGTGGTGGTAGTGGTGTTGGTGGTACATCCCCTGTTTGCTGGGCGGCAGGTGCCAACGTTCCTCCAGAGGCGGAGGAAGAGGCCGAGGCGGCAGCAGCAGAAGAGGCCGAGGCGGCAGCAGCAGAAGAGGTAGCAGGGGGAGCCTGAGTGACTTCCTTGGTTTTAAGGTGTTTACTCCACTGCAGTTCATGCTTTGCATGCAGGTGCCTGGTCATGCAGGTTGTGCTCAGGTTCAGAACGTTAATGCCTCGCTTAAGGCTCTGATGGCACAGCGTGCAAACCACTCGGGTCTTGTCGTCAGCACATTGTTTGAAGAAGTGCCATGCCAGGGAACTCCTTGAAGCTGCCTTTGGGGTGCTCGGTCCCAGATGGCGGCGGGCAGTAGCAGGCGGAGTCTCTTGGCGGCGGGTGTTCTGCTTTTGCCCACTGCTCCCTCTTTTGCTACGCTGTTGGCTCGGTCTCACCACTGCCTCTTCCTCCGAACTGTGAAAGTCAGTGGCACGACCTTCATTCCATGTGGGGTCTAGGACCTCATCATCCCCTGCATCGTCTTCCACCCAGTCTTGATCCCTGACCTCCTGTTCAGTATGCACACTGCAGAAAGACGCAGCAGTTGGCACCTGTGTTTCGTCATCATCAGAGACATGCTGAGGTGGTATTCCCATGTCCTCATCATCAGGAAACATAAGTGGTTGTGCGTCAGTGCATTCTATATCTTTCACCGCTGGGGAAGGGCTAGGTGGATGCCCTTGGGAAACCCTGCCAGCGGAGTCTTCAAACAGCATAAGAGACTGCTGCATAACTTGAGGCTGAGACAGTTTCCCTGGTATGCATGGGGGTGATGTGACAGACTGATGGGGTTGGTTTTCAGGCGCCATCTGTGCGCTTTCTGCAGAAGACTGGGTGGGAGATAATGTGAACGTGCTGGATCCACTGTCGGCCACCCAATTGACTAATGCCTGTACCTGCTCAGGCCTTACCATCCTTAGAACGGCATTGGGCCCCACCATATATCGCTGTAAATTCTGGCGGCTACTGGGACCTGAGGTAGTTGGTACACTAGGACGTGTGGATGTGGCAGAACGGCCACGTCCTCTCCCAGCACCAGAGGGTCCACTAACACCACCACGACCATGTCCACGTCCGCGTCCCTTACTAGATGTTTTTATCATTGTTATGGTTCACCACAACAACAAAAATATTATTTGGCCCAATGTATTGTATTCAAATTCAGCGGGATATAAATTTGAGGCCTAGTATTTAGGCGCTGGGTGACCGGTATGGATTTACTAACAGAATTATACTTGGAAATGCACAGTAGCGTGTGTGTGAAGTTATTCTGAATGACCCTATGTGCACCTTGAATATTATATACCCTTTTAGGGATAGATTTCAAATAGCTCTGATATAGCAGGAACCACTAAATTATGAAATTGCTAAATTGGGAATTGTACTTCAACCCAGAACAAAAAATGTGCTTTGACGGACACTAAATAACTTTCCCAGCCACAACAGGACAGCGGTAACGAGAGATTTAGCAGGATATAAATTTGAGGCCTAGTATTTAGGCGCTGGGTGACAGGTATGGGTTTAGTGACAGAATTAGACTTGGAAATACACAGTAGCGGGTGTGTGTGAAGTTATTCTGAATGACCCAATGTGCACCTTGAATATTATATACCCTTTTAGGGATAGATTTCAAATAGCTCTGATATAGCAGGAACCACTAAATTATGAAATTGCTAAATTGGGAATTGTACTTCAACCCAGAACAAAAAATGTGCTTTGACGGACACTAAATAACTTTCCCAGCCACAACAGGACAGCGGTAACGAGAGATTTAGCAGGATATAAATTTGAGGCCTAGTATTTAGGCGCTGGGTGACAGGTATGGGTTTAGTGACAGAATTAGACTTGGAAATACACAGTAGCGGGTGTGTGTGAAGTTATTCTGAATGACCCAATGTGCACCTTGAATATCATATACCCTTTTAGGGATAGATTTCAAATAGCTCTGATATAGCAGAAACCACTAAATTATGAAATTGCTAAATTGGGAATTGTATTTCAACCCAGAACAAAAAATGTGCTTTGACGGACACTAAATAACTTTCCCAGCCACAACAGGACAGCGGTAACGAGAGATTTAGCAGGATATAAATTTGAGGCCTAGTATTTAGGCGCTGGGTGACAGGTATGGGTTTAGTGACAGAATTAGACTTGGAAATACACAGTAGCGGGTGTGTGTGAAGTTATTCTGAATGACCCAATGTGCACCTTGAATATTATATACCCTTTTAGGGATAGATTTCAAATAGCTCTGATATAGCAGGAACCACTAAATTATGAAATTGCTAAATTGGGAATTGTACTTCAACCCAGAACAAAAAATGTGCTTTGACGGACACTAAATAACTTTCCCAGCCACAACAGGACAGCGGTAACGAGAGATTTAGCAGGATATAAATTTGAGGCCTAGTATTTAGGCGCTGGGTGACAGGTATGGGTTTAGTGACAGAATTAGACTTGGAAATACACAGTAGCGGGTGTGTGTGAAGTTATTCTGAATGACCCAATGTGCACCTTGAATATTATATACCCTTTTAGGGATAGATTTCAAATAGCTCTGATATAGCAGAAACCACTAAATTATGAAATTGTTAAATTGGGAATTGTATTTCAACCCAGAACAAAAAATGTGCTTTGACGGACACTAAATAACTTTCCCAGCCACAACAGGACAGCGGTAACGAGAGATTTAGCAGGATATAAATTTGAGGCCTAGTATTTAGGCGCTGGGTGACAGGTATGGGTTTAGTGACAGAATTAGACTTGGAAATACACAGTAGCGGGTGTGTGTGAAGTTATTCTGAATGACCCAATGTGCACCTTGAATATTATATACCCTTTTAGGGATAGATTTCAAATAGCTCTGATATAGCAGGAACCACTAAATTATGAAATTGCTAAATTGGGAATTGTACTTCAACCCAGAACAAAAAATGTGCTTTGACGGACACTAAATAACTTTCCCAGCCACAACAGGACAGCGGTAACGAGAGATTTAGCGGGATATAAATTTGAGGCCTAGTATTTAGGCGCTGGGTGACCGGTATGGATTTAGTGACAGAATTAGACTGGGATATGGCCAAAAAATAACCACACTATTGCTGGTTAAATGCACTTGGTGACGGGCGCAGCTTGCCCCTGATGTAGTATATGGCCAAAAAATGAACAGACTATTGCTGGTTAAATGCACTTGGTGTCACAGCTTGACCAACCACACTACTGAGGGTTAAATGCACTTGGTGACGGGCGCAGCTTGCCCCTGATGTAGTATATGGCCAAAAAATAAACAGACTATTGCTGGTTAAATGCACTTGGTGTCACAGCTTGACCAACCACACTACTGAGGGTTAAATGCACTTGGTGACGGGCGCAGCTTGCCCCTGATGTAGTATATGGCCAAAAAATAAACAGACTATTGCTGGTTAAATGCACTTGGTGTGACAGCTTCACCCTGATGTAGGCTTTAGCCAAAAAACAACCACACCATTGAGGGTTAAATGCACTTGGTGACAGGCGCAGCTTGCCCCTGATTTAGTATATGGCCAAAAAATGAACAGACTATTGCTGGTTAAATGCACTTGGTGTGACAGCTTCACCCTGATGTAGGCTTTAGCCAAAAAACAACCACACCATTGAGGGTTAAATGCACTTGGTCGCAGCTTGGATGCACTTGGTCGCAGCACCGCACAAGACACAAAATGGCCGCCGATCACCCCAGAAAAAAGTGACTGACAAACGGTCTGGGCAGCCTAAAAACAGTGAGTGAGCATTTGAATTTCAGCAGCTCAATGATGCACAGCTGCAGATCGATCGATTAATCAAGTGAAGTCCTTTGGAGGAGTTAATCTGCCTAATCTCGCCCTACTGTCGCATCCGCAACCTCTCCCTACGCTAATCAGAGCAGAGTGACGGGCGGCGCTATGTGACTCCAGCTTAAATAGAGGCTGGGTCACATGGTGCTCTGGCCAATCACAGCCATGCCAATAGTAGGCATGGCTGTGACGGCCTCTTGGGGCAAGTAGTATGACGCTTGTTGATTGGCTGCTTTGCAGCCTTTCAAAAAGCGCCAAGAAAGCGTCACAAAAGCGCCAAGAAAACGACGAACACCGAACCCGAACCCGGACTTTTACGAAAATGTCCGGGTTCGGGTCCGTGTCACGAACACCCCAAAATTCAGTACGAACCCGAACTATACAGTTCGAGTTCGCTCATCCCTAGTTGGAACCAAAGATCTAAAATTTGGACTCATCAGACCAAAGCACAGATTTCCACTGGTCTAATGTCCATTCCTTGTGTTCTTTAGCCCAAACAAGTCTCTTCTGCTTGTGGCCTGTCCTTAGCAGTGGTTTGCTAGCAGATATTCTACCATGAAGGCCTGATTCGCACAGTCTCCTCTTAACAGTTGTTCTAGAGATGTGTCTGCTGCTAGAACTCTGTGTGGCATTGACCTGGTCTCTAATCTGAGCTGCTGTTAACCTCCGATTTCTGAGGCTGGTGACTCGGATGAACTTATCCTCCGCAGCAGAGGTGACTCTTGGTCTTCCATTCCTGGGGCGGTCCGCATGTGAGCCAGTTTCTTTGTTGACCTTGATGGTTTTTGTGACTGCACTTGGGGACACTTTCAAAGTTTTCCCAATTTTTCGGACTGACTGACCTTCATTTCTCAAAGTAATGATGGCCACTCGTTTTTCTTTACTTAGCTGCTTTTTTCTTGCCATAATACAAATTCTAACAGTCTATTCAGTAGGATTATCAGCTGTGTATCCACCTGACTTCTCCACAACGCAACTGATGGTCCCAACCCCATTTATAAGGCAAGAAATCCCACTTATTAAACCTGACAGGGCACACCTGTGAAGTGAAAACCATTTCAGGTGACTACCTCTTGAAGTCAAGAGAATGCCAAGAGTGTGCAAAGCAGTAATCAAAGCAAAAGGTGGCTACTTTAGAGAACCTAGAATATGACATATTTTCAGTTGTTTCACACTTTTCTGTTATGTATATAATTCCATATGTGTTAATTCATAGTTTTGATGCCTTCAGTGTGAATCTACAATTTTCATAGTCATGAAAATAAAGAAAACTCTTTGAATGAGAAGGTGTGTCCAAACTTTTGGTCTGTACTGTACATGGTATAGAAATATACATTAACCTGTAATAGTAGATATTAACCCTCAGCAATAATCCAATATGTTAACCAGTGATCCTCCGAGTCCATGCACATGTATTATCTCTGTGCTGTGACATTGCTGTTCTTCTTAAGGTCAGCTTGCGCATAAGAATACAAGGTGCAGAACTTGCAGTCGCACCGGGTGGCCCAGCGGTTCTTCCATAAGATTATACCAGTACTATAATTACAGACCTCCCTCTTCTTTCTTGTAGAACTTTCTAAATTCCCAGCCTTTTTCAATGCCTAAAATTCCCGTTATAGGTCATTCAAATGGGGGTTGCCTTTTGGATTGGGACTCATCCTCTCACACAGCAAAGTTTAGGGAAGTTTTTGAGGCTGGTGATAGATCCTAAAAGAAGAAAAAGTAGAAAGCCTTATACTTACTCAGCTATTCACATAGAGTTTCGCAGAACAACAGTGTGTATGCTTGACTCCCATCTAATGTGTATAGGGGCCAACTGACTGCCCCCCATGGCAAATGTTGGGGTAGAGTAGGGTCAAATATGTTGGGTTTCAGTATGTCCAATCTCATTGAGACAAGCTGCCCTCAGAGGTGTCCAGCAGTGGCAAACTCCCTTGTCCATACTGTGACATATAGACTCTCGGTCGAGTATGAGGGTGAGTCTGGAGAGATCACTGATGGACAAATAAGAGACAGCTATCTAATGTGTATAGCTAACCTAACTCCTTACTGTAAGAAAAATAGGGGGCTCTGGACCTCCATACTATGGATTGGTGGGGGTTCCAGGGGCGGTGAAACCTCTTTAAATCTGACAGCCCAGATGTATAAAATAAGAACTTTATAGGTGAATTATTCATTTTTAGTAGAGTTCGTTATAGTTTTAACTTAAGGAATGAAATGTGCATACTGAATGTTTCTGACTGAACAGAAAGAAATCAGAAAAATATGGATTAGTGAGTAAAGTTAGCTTTGGTTTGCAGTAAGAAAACCGAAGAGAATGTAGAACTGAATATTTTCATAAGCAATTTTCAATTACACAGCTGCTACTGCACAGAAGTCTGATTTAAAATAAACTGAACAGGATGAGCATTTACAGTAAATGAAAGTACAAATATATATATATATATGTAAAATACCTGTAGGAATGTCACCTGGGGCTTTACTGCGTTCTGGACGGGCGGTGGCTTTTTAGTCTCATGTTCTGTTGCCCTTTTGGTAAATTCTCAGAGCGACGTTGGATCAACTGACTTGTTTCACATAACTCCAACCACAAAAACACCACCAAAGGTGTTGAACACAACAAGCCTTTCAAATCACTGGGAGGCGTTGCTTTCTAAGGGGCCACATGGTCAGGGTTCTTCATGCAGTTTTGGAAGCCAAAATCAGTTGTGGATCATAAAGGGACAGAAAATATTAAGGACATATACGACTATGTGGCCGTATCCTATAGTCCCATAGTTTTAATGTCTTCTTTGAGTCATTTTTCTGACATAAACAATCAAGTTAGAGCCACGTAGATAGACTAGTGATAGACAAGGAGTATTAAAACAAATTACAAATTTTGCAATGGGTCTCAGAAACTTAGGCTGACTCATATCTTCAGAACTGGGGGTGGAACAAGTAACTATAGCAAAAACTCCATTATGCCCACGTTCAGCAGCAAGTTCAGAACATGACTAAATTAGGATTATAGAGTGTAGCAATGTGAACATTGAAGTGTTTTCCCCAGGCTCCGGTCCGGGACTTAGGGCATGCTCATGTCCAGGGATCCTATTTAATCCTGCTACTTGTTCTTGGGTGGGTCTCACTCTGGAGAGTGTGCAGACAGAGGCCTGGTGAGGCTCTGTCAGTGTGGTCTCAGATAAGCCAGCCTGAGGGGCCACGAGGCTATGCAATAGCCTGGACTTTGGGGGACTTGCACACAGAAGGCTGGAGTGGCTCTGTGTGGTCTGAGCCAGAAGGGCTGAGAGACCACGATTCCATAAGAGACACTGGTGTGGGAGCAGCCTGGAGGCTGCTGAAGGTTGGGCTGGGAAAGCCGCATCTCATCACGGGTGTGAACTGTGCTACGCTTTAGGTGAGTCAGGGAAACCTATGTGTTTAGTTAGGGCCCAGACGGGCAAGGTATTTTATTTTGGCTTTGTGTGTTTTTGCTTTATGCCGTGTGCCACAATAAAGCACAGTTTGGCCCCTAAATCCTGGTTTCTGTGAAGAAGTGTGTGTTTGCAACCCCTGGAAAAGAGCTAATCCCCTACAAGAGGTACACAGTGATGTCACTGTATAGAAATAATGCTTGTAGTGATGTCATAATACTGGGATAATGCACATAGTCATGTCATAATAGCACGACAAAGAATAAGATTAATACAGTGATGTCACAGTACTGAGATAATAAACAAAGTGATGTCACAGAACAGGAATAATAAACACAGTGATGTCATAGTACGGAGATAATAAAGGCAATGATGTCGTAGTACAGGGATAATAAGCACAGTGATGTCAGTACAGGGATAACACAGACAGTGATGCCACAGTACAGGGACAACAAACAGTGAAGTCACAGAACAGCAGTGGCGGACTGGGAATTTAAAGTGGCCCTGGAAAAAAAAAAGTGGCCCCATCTTGAAGTCCAAATTGACAGAAGGCAGGGGAAAACAAGTAAGAAGGGCCAACACAAGCCAAAAGTAGGGAAGGACAACAGAGGTAGGTGGGGCCAACAATACCATAGTGCAGCATAAAATATTGCTGTTGGCCAAGTGCATAGGTACCTGATGTTCCTAGCATTAGTTAATGCTGAGAGCATCAGAACATTATGTACCTGGTCAGTGACTGTAAGGAGGGCTCAGATGGCCCCCTGGGCATTGCCCCAACGGGAAATTTCCATGTAGAGTCTAGGCCAGTCAGCCCAAGCAGAACAGGGATAATAAACACAGTGATGTTATAGTACGAAGATAATAAGTACAATGATGTCACAGTACAGGGATAATAAACACAGTGATGTCACAGTACAAAGATAATGAACACAGTGATGTCACAATACAGGCATAATAAACACAGTGATGTCACAGTACAGGATAATAAACACAGTGATGTCACAGTACAGAAATAATAAACACAGTGATGTCACAGTACAGGGATAATAAACACAGTGATGTCACAGTACAGGTATAATAAACACAGTGATGTCACAGTACAGGGATAATAAACACAGTGATGTCACAGTACAGGGATAATAAACACAGTGATGTCACAGTACAGGGATAATAAACACAGTGATGTCACAGTGCAGTCATATAAACACAGTGATGTCACAGTACAGAGATAATGAACACAGTGATGTCACAGTACAGGTATAATAAGCCCAGTGATGTCACAGTACAGGTATAATAAACAGTGATGTCACAGTACAGAGATAATAAACACAGCGATGTCAGAGTACAGACATAATAAACACAGTGATGTCACAGTACAGAGATAATAAACACAGCGATGTCAGAGTACAGACATAATAAACACAGTGATGTCACAGTACAGAGATAATAAACACAGTGATGTCACAGTACAGGGATAATAAACACAATGATGTCACAGTACAGAGATAATAAACACAGTGATGTCACAGTACAGAGATAATAAACACAGTGATGTCACAGTACAGAGATAATAAACACAGCGATGTCAGAGTACAGACATAATAAACACAGTGATGTCACAGTACAGAGATAATAAACACAGTGATGTCACAGTACAGGGATAATAAACACAGTGATGTCACAGTACAGAGATAATAAACACAGTGATGTCACAGTACAGGGATAATAAACACAATGATGTCACAGTACAGGGATAATAAACACAGTGATGTCACAGTACAGAGATAATAAACACAGTGATGTCACAGTACAGGGATAATAAACACAGTGATGCAACAAAAGGAACAGAGGGCCCGGGCACTTCATATTGAATCACTGTTAGTTACAATGTTGGCCGACAATGTAATTGTGCTTACCAGAACTAGTTGTGCTACTTCAGGCAAAACTCTGAGAAGTGCATACTGCCAAATGGAGTGAATGCTGATTCCAACCAAGCGGGATATACATGCTAGACCCCAATATTAATTAGTGAAAACAGAAAAAAATGGTTTTCTGGGGTGCTGGACACTAAAACTGTAGTGTCCATCACCCCAGAAGACCCTTTTTTTGTTTTTGTTTTCACTAATAAGTATTGTGATGTCACAGTACAGGGATAATAAACACAGTGATGTCACAGTACAGGGATAATAAACACAATGATGTCACAGTACAGAGATAATAAACACAGTGATGTCACAGTACAGGGATAATAAACACAGTGATGTCACAGTACAGGGATAATAAACACAGTGATGTCACAGTACAGGGATAATAAGAACAGTAATGTCACAGTACAGAGATAATAAACACAATGATGTCACAGTACAGAGATATGAACAAGTGATGTCACAGTACAGAGATAATAAACACAGTGATGTCACAGTACAGGGATAATAAACACAGTGATGTCACAGTACAGGGATAATAAACACAGTGATGTCACAGTACAGGGATAATAAGAACAGTGATGTCACAGTACAGGGATAATAAACACAGTGATGTCACAGTACAGGTATAATAAACACAGTGATGTCACAGTGCAGAGATAATAAACACAGTGATGTCACAGTGCAGAGATAATAAACACAGTGATGTCACAGTACAGGGAGGATAAACACAGTGATGTCACAGTACAGGGATAATAAACACAGTGATGTCACAGTACAGGGAAAATAAACACAGTGATGTCACAGTACAGGGATAATAAGAACAGTGATGTCACAGTACAGGGATAATAAACACAATGATGTCACAGTACAGGATAATAAACACAATGATATCACAGCACATAAAAAACACAAGTCGCTCCATAGTGTAAACTATTTAGATATAGGTTTCTACGTTGGATAGAAATACACTCACCAAGCAGAATTGTACAAAGATCGACAGAACTCAGTAATTAGCCAAGATAAGTGTATCACAGGAGACGGCAGTTTCCACCTCTCCCGTTGCTCCACACAGAAGTCAGAAGATCAATCCAAAGAAAAAGAAGGCAAGTGGAAGAGCGCTGTCTTCCAAGCTGAAATTTATTAAAACGCGTATAACGTGTTTCAGAGGCGGTCTGCCTCCTTCGTTAGATACAAAGAAATGGCATACATCAAAAGTTTATATATCATCATACGAAGCAAAAAATAAAACAAAGTCAACGTGATCTATAAAACATGGAATAGATCCAAAGATAAAATACAACAAATAGGCATAGAGATAAAAATCCCTATATAATCCCCTAAAGGTATACATACACAGTGTACATATGGATTACTAACAAACAATTGATAATCATCCCATATATAAGAGTCACTCAAAGTCAACACAGTGATGTCACAGTACAGAGATAATAAACACAGTGATGTCACAGTACAGGGATAATAAACACAGTGATGTCACAGTACAGGGAAAATACTTATGATGATTAGGGATGAGCGAACCCGAACTGTATAGTTCGGGTTCGTACCGAATTTTGGGGTGTCCGTGACACGGACCCGAACCCGGACATTTTCGTAAAAGTCCGGGTTCGGTGTTCGTCGCTTTCTTGTCGCTTTTTGAAAGGCTGCAAAGCAGCCAATCAACAAGCGTCATACTACTTGCCCCAAGAGGCCGTCACAGCCATGCCTACTATTGGCATGGCTGTGATTGGCCAGAGCACCATGTGACCCAGCCTCTATTTAAGCTGGAGTCACGTAGCGCCGCACGTCACTCTGCTCTGATCAGCATAGGGAGAGGTTGCAGCCGCGACGTTGGGGCGAGATTAGGTAGTGATTAACTCCTCCAAAGGACTTCATTCAGAGATCGATCTGCAGCTGTGGATGATTGAACTCCTGCTATTGAATTGCTCACTGTTTTTAGGCTGCCCAGAGCGTTTTTCTGTACTTTTTTATGGGGTGATCGGCGGCCATTTTGTGTCTTGTGGTGTGCCAGCACAAGCTGCCACCAAGTGCATTTAACCCTCAATGGTGTGGTTGTTTTTTGGCTAAATCCTACATCAGGGTGAAGCTGTCACACCAAGTGCATTTAACCAGCAATAGTCTGTTTATTTTTTGGCCATATACTACATCAGGGGCAAGCTGCGCCTGTCACCAAGTGCATTTAACCCTCAGTAGTGTGGTTGGTCAAGCTGTCACACCAAGTGCATTTAACCATCAATAGTGTGGTTAATTTTTGGCCATATCCCAGTCTAATTCTGTCAGTAAACGTATACCTGTCACCCAGCGCCTAAATAATAGGCCTCAAGTTTATATCCAGCTAAATCTGTCGTTACTGTTGTGGCTGGTCAAGTTATTTAGTGTCCGTCAAAGCACAGTTTTTGTTCTGGGTTGAAATACAATTCCCAATTTAGCAATTTCCTAATTTAGTGGTTTCTGCTGTATCAGAGCTATTTTAAATCTATCCCTAAAAGGGTATATCAGATTCAAGGTGCACATAGGGTCATTCTGAATAACTTCACACACACGCTACTGTGCATTTCCAAGTCTAATTCTGTCAGTAAACCTATACCTGTCACCCAGTGCCTAAATAATAGGCCTCAAATTTATAGTCAGCTAAATTTGTCGTTACTGGTGTGGCTGGTCAAGTTATTTAGTGTCCGTCAAAGCACATTTTTTTGTTCTGGGTTGAAATACAATTCCAAATTTAGCAATTTCCTAATTTAGTGGTTTCTGCTGTATCAGAGCTATTTTAAATCTATCCCTAAAAGGGTATATAAGATTCAAGGTGCACATAGGGTCATTCTGAATAACTTCACACACACGCTACTGTGCATTTCCAAGTCTAATTCTGTCAGTAAACCTATACCTGTCACCCAGCGCCTAAATACTAGGCCTCAAATTTATATCCAGCTAAATCTGTCGTTACTGGTATGGCTGGTCAAGTTATTTAGTGTCCGTCAAAGCACAGTTTTTGTTCTGGGTTGAAATACAATTCCCAATTTAGCAATTTCCTAATTTAGTGGTTTCTGCTGTATCAGGCCTACTTTAAATTTATCCCTAAAAGGGTATATCAGATTCAAGGTGCACATAGGGTCATTCTGAATAACTTCACACACACGCTACTGTGCATTTCCAAGTCGAATTCTGTCAGTAAACCTATACCTGTCACCCAGTGCCTAAATACTAGGCCTCAAATTTATATCCAGCTAAATCTGTCGTTACTGCTGTACTGTTGTGGCTGGTCAATTTATTTAGTGTCCGTCAAAGCACAGTTTTTGTTCTGGGTTGAAATACAATTCCCAATTTAGCAATTTCCTAATTTAGTGGTTTCTGCTGTATTAGAGCTATTTTAAATCTATCCCTAAAAGGGTATATCAGATTCAAGGTGCACATAGGGTCATTCTGAATAACTTCACACACACGCTACTGTGCATTTCCAAGTCGAATTCTGTCAGTAAACCTATACCTGTCACCCAGCGCCTAAATACTAGGCCTTAAATTTATATTCAGCTAAATCTGTGGTTACTGCTGTGCCTGTATTAGTGTAATACGGTACCTAAATAGATAGCCAGATAGTGTTAGGTGTCTGTAAAAAAAGGCCTGAATTTGAATTCAATACATTGGGCCAAATAATATTTTTGTTGTTGTGGTGAACGATAACAATGAGGAAAACATCTAGTAAGGGGCGCGGACGTGGACATGGTCGTGGTGGTGTTAGTGGACCCTCTGGTGCTGGGAGAGGACGTGGCCGTTCTGCCACATCCACACGTCCTAGAGTACCAACTACCTCAGGTCCCAGTAGCCGCCAGAATTTACAGCGATATATGGTGGGGCCCAATGCCGTTCTAAGGATGGTAAAGCCTGAGCAGGTACAGGCATTAGTCAATTGGGTGGCCAACAGTGGATCCAGCACGTTCACATTATCTCCCACCCAGTCTTCTGTAGAAAGCGCACAGATGGCGCCTGAAAACCAAGCCCATCAGTCTGTCACATCACCCCCATGCATACCAGGGAAACTGTCTGAGCCTCAAGTTATGCAGCAGTCTCTTATGCTGTTTGAAGACTCCGCTGGCAGGGTTTCCCAAGGGCATCCACCTAGCCCTTCCCCAGCGGTGGAAGACATAGAATGCACTGACGCACAACCACTTATGTTTCCTGATGATGAGGACATGGGAATACCACCTCAGCACGTCTCTGATGATGACGAAACACAGGTGCCAACTGCTGCGTCTTTCTGCAGTGTGCAGACTGAACAGGAGGTCAGGGAGGAAGACTGGGTGGAAGACGATGCAGGGGACGATGAGGTCGTAGACCCCACATGGAATGAAGGTCGTGCCACTGACTTTCACAGTTCGGAGGAAGAGGCAGTGGTGAGACTGAGCCAACAGCGTAGCAAAAGAGGAAGCAGTGGGCAAAAGCAGAACACACGCCGCCAAGAGACTCCGCCTGCTACTGACCGCCGCCATCTGGGACCGAGCACCCCAAAGGCAGCTTCAAGGAGTTCCCTGGCATGGCACTTCTTCAAACAATGTGCTGACGACAAGACCCGAGTGGTTTGCACGCTGTGCCATCAGAGCCTGAAGCGAGGCATTAACGTTCTGAACCTTAGCACAACCTGCATGACCAGGCACCTGCATGCAAAGCATGAACTGCAGTGGAGTAAACACCTTAAAACCAAGGAAGTCACTCAGGCTCCCCCTGCTACCTCTTCTGCTGCTGCCGCCTCGGCCTCTTCTGCTGCTGCCGCCTCGGCCTCTTCCTCCGCCTCTGGAGGAACGTTGGCACCTGCCACCCAGCAAACAGGGGATATACCACCAACACCACCACCTCCGTCACCAAGCATCTCAACCATGTCACACGGCAGCGTTCAGCTCTCCATCTCACAAACATTTGAGAGAAAGCGTAAATTCCCACCTAGCCACCCTCGATCCCTGGCCCTGAATGCCAGCATTTCTAAACTACTGGCCTATGAAATGCTGTCATTTAGGCTGGTGGACACAGACAGCTTCAAACAGCTCATGTCGCTTGCTGTCCCACAGTATGTTGTTCCCAGCCGCCACTACTTCTCCAAAAGAGCCGTGCCTTCCCTGCACAACCAAGTATCCGATAAAATCAAGTGTGCACTGCGCAACGCCATCTGTAGCAAGGTCCACCTAACCACAGATACGTGGACCAGTAAGCACGGCCAGGGACGCTATATCTCCCTAACTGCACACTGGGTAAATGTAGTGGCGGCTGGGCCCCAGGCGGAGAGCTGTTTGGCACATGTCCTTCCGCCGCCAAGGATCGCAGGGCAACATTCTTTGCCTCCTGTTGCCACCTCCTCCTTCTCGGCTTCCTCCTCCTCTTCTTCCACCTGCTCATCCAGTCAGCCACACACCTTCACCACCAACTTCAGCACAGCCCGGGGTAAACGTCAGCAGGCCATTCTGAAACTCATATGTTTGGGGGACAGGCCCCACACCGCACAGGAGTTGTGGCGGGGTATAGAACAACAGACCGACGAGTGGTTGCTGCCGGTGAGCCTCAAGCCCGGCCTGGTGGTGTGTGATAATGGGCGAAATCTCGTTGCAGCTCTGGGACTAGCCGGTTTGACGCACATCCCTTGCCTGGCGCATGTGCTGAATTTGGTGGTGCAGAAGTTCATTCACAACTACCCCGACATGTCAGAGCTGCTGCATAAAGTGCGGGCCGTCTGTTCGCGCTTCCGGCGTTCACATCCTGCCGCTGCTCGCCTGTCTGCGCTACAGCGTAACTTCGGCCTTCCCGCTCACCGCCTCATATGCGACGTGCCCACCAGGTGGAACTCCACCTTGCACATGCTGGACAGACTGTGCGAGCAGCAGCAGGCCATAGTGGAGTTTCAGCTGCAGCACGCACGGGTCAGTCGCACTGCGGAACAGCACCACTTCACCACCAATGACTGGGCCTCCATGCGAGACCTGTGTGCCCTGTTGCGCTGTTTCGAGTACTCCACCAACATGGCCAGTGGCGTTGACGCCGTTATCAGCGTTACAATACAACTTCTATGTCTCCTTGAGAAAACACTTAGGGCGATGATGGAAGAGGAGGTGGCCCAGGAGAAGGAGGAGGAGGAGGAAGAGGGGTCATTTTTTGCACTTTCAGGCCAGTCTCTTCGAAGTGACTCAGAGGGAGGTTTTTTGCAACAGCAGAGGCCAGGTACAAATGTGGCCAGCCAGGGCCCACTACTGGAGGACGAGGATGAGGAGGATGAGGAGGAGGTGGAGGAGGATGAGGATGAAGCATGGTCACAGCGGGGTGGCACCCAACGCAGCTCGGGCCCATCACTGGTGCGTGGCTGGGGGGAAAGGCAGGACGATGACGATACGCCTCCCACAGAGGACAGCTTGTCCTTACCCCTGGGCAGCCTGGCACACATGAGCGACTACATGCTGCAGTGCTTGCGCAACGACAGCAGAGTTGCCCACATTTTAACGTGTGCGGACTACTGGGTTGCCACCCTGCTGGATCCACGCTACAAAGACAATGTGCCCACCTTACTTCCTGCACTGGAGCGTGATAGGAAGATGCGCGAGTACAAGCGCACGTTGGTAGACGCGCTACTGAGAGCATTCCCAAATGTCACAGGGGAACAAGTGGAAGCCCAAGGCAGAGGAGGAGCAAGAGGTCGCCAAGGCAGCTGTGTCACGGCCAGCTCCTCTGAGGGCAGGGTTAGCATGGCAGAGATGTGGAAAAGTTTTGTCAACACGCCACAGCTAACTGCACCACCACCTGATACGCAACGTGTTAGCAGGAGGCAACATTTCACTAACATGGTGGAACAGTACGTGTGCACACCCCTCCACGTACTGACTGATGGTTCGGCCCCATTCAACTTCTGGGTCTCTAAATTGTCCACGTGGCCAGAGCTAGCCTTTTATGCTTTGGAGCCGCTGGCCTGCCCGGCGGCCAGCGTTTTGTCTGAACGTGTGTTCAGCACGGCAGGGGGCGTCATTACAGACAAACGCAGCTGCCTGTCTACAGCCAATGTGGACAAGCTGACGTTCATAAAAATGAACCAGGCATGGATCCCACAGGACCTGTCCATCCCTTGTGCAGATTAGACATTAACTACCTCCCCTTAACCATATATTATTGTACTCCAGGGCACTTCCTCATTCAATCCTATTTTTATTTTCATTTTACCATTATATTGCGAGGCTACCCAAAGTTGAATGAACCTCTCCTCTGTCTGGATGCCGGGGCCTAAATATATGCCTGTTCCAATGTTGGCTGACGTGAAGCCTGATTCTCTGCTATGACATGCAGACTGATTCTCTGCTGACATGAATACAGATTCTCTGTTACGGGACCTCTCTCCTCTGCCTGGGTGCTGGGCCTAAATATATGACAATGGACTGTTGCAGTGGTGACTGACGTGAAGCCTGATTCTCTGCTATGACATGCAGACTGATTCTCTGCTGACATGAATACAGATTCTCTGTTACGGGACCTCTCTCCTCTGCCTGGGTGCTGGGCCTAAATATATGCCAATGGACTGTTGCAGTGGTGGCTGACGTGAAGCCTGATTCTCTGCTATGACATGCAGACTGATTCTCTGCTGACATGAAGCCAGATCCTCTGTTACGGGACCTCTCTCCTCTGCCTGGGTGCTGGGCCTAAATATATGCCAATGGAATGTTGCAGTGGTGGCTGACGTGAAGCCTGATTCTCTGCTATGATATGAAGACTGATTCTCTGCTGACATGAAGCCAGATTGTCTTTTACTGGACCTCTCTCCTCTGCCTGGGTGCTGGGCCTAAATATATGACAATGGACTGTTGCAGTGGTGGCTGACGTGAAGCCTGATTCTCTGCTATGACATGCAGACTAATTCTCTGCTGACATGAAGACAGATTCTCTGTTACGGGACCTCTCTCCTCTGCCTGGGTGCTGGGCCTAAATATATGCCAATGGACTGTTACAGTGGTGGCTGACGTGAAGCCTGATTCTCTGCTATGACATGCAGACTGATTCTCTGCTGACATGAAGCCTGATTCTCTGCTATGACATGCAGACTGATTCTCTGCTGACATGAAGACAGATTCTGTGTTATGGGACCTCTCTCCTCTGCCTGTGTGCTGGGCCTAAATATATGCCAATGGACTGTTGCAGTGGTGGCTGACGTGAAGCCTGATTCTCTTCTATGACATGCAGACTGATTCTCTGCTGACATGAAGCCAGATTCTCTGTTACGGGACCTCTCTCCTCTGCCTGGGTGCCGGGGCCTAAATATCTGAGAATGGACTGTTCCAGTGGTGGGTGACGTGAAGCCAGATTCTCTGCTATGGGACCTCTCTCCAATTGATATTGGTTAATTTTTATTTATTTTATTTTTATTTTTATTCATTTCCCTATCCACATTTGTTTGCAGGGGATTTACCTACATGTTGCTGCCTTTTGCAGTCCTCTAGCCCTTTCCTGGGCTGTTTTACAGCCTTTTTAGTGCCGAAAAGTTCGGGTCCCCATTGACTTCAATGGGGTTCGGGTTCGGGACAAAGTTCGGATCGGGTTCGGATCCCGAACCCGAACATTTCCGGGAAGTTCGGCCGAACTTCTCGAACCCGAACATCCAGGTGTCCGCTCAACTCTAATGATGATATAATGGCACAAGAAAAAAACATGTGCAGTGTTCCAGCATAGGAAGCAACAATTCACACAGCAGGGACTCCATAGAAGAACCTAAAAAAAGGCTGCATTGAATTTTCTATTGCCCATAGTCATCACTTATGATGTCCACTACTCTGATAGTTACACCCAAAACAATCCAATAATTGCCTGACTGTCAGGCTGAGAGCTACAATTCTATGCAGCTACAACGATGCCTTGTCCCCATACAATTTTAATAGCGGATCCCTGTTTACACAGGCCAATCTGCTACACAGAAACAATGATTTTAAGTCCTGGAAAAAAGACATGATCACCTGATGAATGAGTATTCTAGAGATGAGCAAATTTCTTGAAATTCACTTTGGGTCTGATTCGTACAAATCAGTCGTCTGCTTTGATTTGGCTCTGAATCAAAGTGTCCCAATTGTCCTGAAAATTTGTATGTGACACTCTGGGGTCTCCAACAGTATCTAACCCCTTTCAAGCTCGTTAACACCAAGACAGCATAAATAATGTGAAATTGAAAGTGACACGTATGCCTATGGGTAACAGGACGATAGCCAGTGGTAACAAACAGCCTGTTTAATAGCACACTGCACTGTCAGATTTTTGTTTAATTAAAAAAAAAAGGGTCAAAAATCATCCCTTTTTGTAGGCAGAGGCCTTTGTCTCTGTGTTTGTGAAAATCAGAATCTTTGGGGCAATTTGTAACACATTCAATTTGTTTAGAATCAATTGGCTCATCTCCAACCAGAACTCTTTTTTAATCAACTTTTTAATTTGGTAACAACAATTTATTTTAGACATGTACATTTTCAACTTTATCACTAGAATATCTGACAACTTTTTAGATCCATCTGTAAATTTTGTATTCTAAGAGACCACGACTGCAATCAATGGGCAGCTTCAAAATCTTGCAAGTTAGGCTGGGTTCACATCTCTGCTTTGTAACTCCAGCAGTTTATTCTGGCAGAGGAACAGCCTACGGGAGTTACCATATCCAGCATAGCCAGACACCGCAGGATCCCTATTCACTATAATTTCTTTATTCACTATTATTTCTTCCTGCCAGAGAAATACCTCTGCGGCATCCGGCTTTGCTGGATATGGTAACTCTGGTAGTTTGCTCCTCTCCCGGGATGGACTACTGAGTTACAAAACAGAGGCGTGACTGAACCCTTAAGCCTTATTCACACGCCATTCCATTTAGTGATTTTGAACCAAAATCAGGAGTGAAGCTTACAAAGAAGTAAGGTATAATGAAATGATCTGCACCTGTTTTGTGTTTTAGACCCGCAACTGGTTTTGGCACACAATCACTAATGCAAATCAGTTACCGAATACTGACTGTGTGAATAGGGCCTTAGTTAGAATCCTGTCGTGTCAATAAGCCAACCATTTTTATAATAACAAGTATCTACACATTCTGAAAGCAAACAGGTATGATTTCCTGGATCTTAGGCAACATTTCATCTTACAGGCCACCTCTTTGATTTCATATTCCCACTCATGTGCTCCTAAAAATATATTCTTCTCCCCACCTACAATTTTTGTTAGCGACATAGTTGTGGTCGACTGGAGCTTTAGGGTATGAAAACAAATTCCTAATTATCTGTGTTTTTATTTCATTTAAGTAAGTTGTGTCCATACCACACAGAACTGAGGGCTATTCAGTGATAAAAGGGTTTCAGTTAACAGGCCCTATGTAGACTCACATTTGGGGTTGAAGCGAAACACGGAGCTCAGAGTTATCTCCTGAGCATAATAAACGGTAAGCGAAGAAATTACCACGTCTAACCCTTAGAATAGTAAACCTTCAACATCCCGGCACGGTTTCTCAAATAAATTGGAAAATTCTAAAATATTAGTTACATTTGTTGTAAAAAAAAAATAAAAAAAATCACACTTCAGTTATGTAAGGTTGTAACTTTAAAAAAAAAAAAGAGAACCTATCACGCACCACCCGCTACATTTCTCATTTCTATTTTAGTAAATCATTTTTTTCTTTATGAATGAACAAAGGCGGGGCATAATGATTCTTAATTTTACTTTGTGCCATTCTTATGTTATTCCTCCTTGTATTAAAGAAATAGTCCCACAAAATAATATTCTACAGTTTTCAAACCTGTGCCTGAATCTGAATACTTTTATAATTGCATGTAATAAAAAATTTTGCATAGCAACTAAGTTATTGAATAAACTCTATCTGTATAGCGCCACCGGCTGTCAGGAGGAGTGGTAACCTTTGGTTGTCAATTTGTTCATAATTTGGAAGGAATAACAGAGGAACAGCATATAACAAAGTTATAAGAATAGATGTTCCAGATTTTTTTTTACTAAAAGATGCTTATACACAGGGAAGTCTGGCAACCATTGATGGGCCACGCACACGACTACTAAGCATAGCAGAATTGCATTTGTAGATCATTAAATGACACTTTATATGAAACTTTTCCTACACATCCATATATATCAGTCTGCTCAGCTCTTTCTGTCTTCTATAACATGTTGGAAGAAGATCACACTGCATTCTCCTTTAAATCCTTCAGTTGTATGATAAAATCCCACCACTCGGGGGACTCCCTCTAGTGGAGGTTGCAAGTACTGAGAATGTGATCATTTACCCTGCTAGTTATACAGGGGATATAGATTTCTGATCAGCTGTAATCCTTTAAACAATAAACCATGAAAATAATCAGCACTGTATTTTACCGTAAAAATTAACAATTCAATTAATAAAGGTGCTTTGTAGATGTAATTTCATTGGTGTGAAATTCTGAGCTATTTGTGGAAGACGAAAATGACCCACAGTACCAAAACTTTTCAATACCTGATGACAGAACACGGAGTACCTATGGGTCTGCACTCAGCAACATGGATCACTGTACAGGGTGTATGGATTCAGAATTGTATGTGTGACTATTCCAAGCCTCCTTAGATAGTCACCCAGGGAACATTGATATGTTAATGCCCATAAAAGGTGACTTATACTATATGCTGGCAGAAACCATGTATTCAAATGACATGTAAATTACAGATGAATGAATCACTCAAAATTGGGTTTGGGTTCGATTTGGTTTCAATTGGTCAACTGATTCAATTCATGTCTGGATCAATTCTACTCAAATCAAAAGTGCTCTAGTTGGCCTAAACATTTCTGTATGACACCTAGGATATTTTTTTATCTCTAATCTCTCACTTAAAAAAAAAAATTACTCAAATCGAATCACCAAAAATTCTGATTTGCATCCAAATTTTTTCAAAATTCTGGTCGAATCTGATTAGAATAGATTTGCTCATCAATTTGCTCAATATATTTACAGGAGTCACAGGGCAGACATACCACCAATGGACTGCAGCAAGAGCTGGCCAATGCCAGAGGTGTGACCTCCCAGTATCTGACCATGTCTTGGTTTAATGGGGATACTGCAGTGGAATTAAAAGGGTATAAATATGAATGGTCCAAGTGCAACATGGGCCCAGAGTGTGAGTTTGTGTATATTGGAAGCCAGCATACTTCTTGTGTAGGCGTCCTTTACAGTCCTTTACAGTATCTACCCCTGAGAAGTTAGAAATAAACCATTGAACCTATTGGTGCTCCAATTTCCAAAATCCCTCTTTAAATAAAGGAACTATCACAAATCAGTAAAAAAGCATACAACTATTCTAAGATAATTTAAATCATTTCGTTATTTTGAAATTATATTAAAAGGCAAAGTATTTTCCATTATGTCACCTGCTATTTAATGTGCATAAATTTTGGTGCCTTTGCCTATTCCCCACAAATCCCAGCTACAACTGTCTTCTTTAGGTGGTCCAATAGATGGATCTTAAAGCGATGAAGTATCTAGAATACAACAAGCCGTCTCTCCGCTTGACAAAGTAGATATCAGACCATGTCTAATGCGTGGAAACTAAGAAGAACAATCTATAGAGAACGTGAGACATTCTACACCCCCGTGTTTACAAGCACCGGACACTGTGTTTTGCCTATGGCAAGCATTCCTGTTACATGACATAAATTACATAGAAACTACATTGGAAGCATAATGTTGGCTCAACAATGGCATCGTTATTGAAAGATGCAGAACAAATGGTGACCACGTCCTCCAAAGGTCTTGTTCAGAAGCTTCACTGGCTTGCAACCTAAGAGCAGTGAAGCAGAGGCGGGATAGGGAAATAATTGCCCCTTTCTTCGGCTTTTGGCCTCCGCCGAAAATAGAAGGGAAGAATTTCTCCTCTCTTTACTGTTCCATTTAACAATCTAATTAAAAGTGTTGTTTAGCTATTTCCCATTATAAAAAACAAAGACAGTGTAGACCAATTAGACAGCTGTAGTTTACATATCAAGATTACCCTGGGGCGAGTCTCTAATGAGCGCCCCCAGAAGATAGGTCTTATCTATAAACAAGAATTAAACCAGTCCCAAGTTCTAGTAACAGGTGGCAATAAATCAGATTCTTCGCTTCAACTTTTATGTTCCTCACTTTCAGCTCAGTAGGGAATTGCTTTAACATAAAACAGATAGGAGGCCATACATTAGATTGGATGCTTTTGTTGTTTTTGCTAAGTATGTCTTAAATTATCCAAGACTGCGAGTGCTCGGGCTCTTCAAAGAGAAGGGCCTCTGTGCAGATTTTCTTTCCCACAAAACTCTTGTGGTTTTTCGCAAGTCTATTAATTAAAGCGTAAAACTAGTAAAGGAACTACTCAACTGACTAATCAAGCATGCAACGACGTTTTGGAAAAGGAACCGGCTTCATGTCTTTAAATAAAGGAATTCAACTTTTGACATTCAAAGTTTCAGAATTTTTTTTTTCCGCTTTATTTCCAGGATCTCACTAATCCGGGTCAGATCACAGCTGTTCCTGGGTGGTGGTTTTCTTTTATGGGGGGTACTACTAATGATGACAGTTTTTTTTTTTGCAGTGGAAAATGGTTACTTTTGTCAGTTGTGTTAAATGAGTTTTATGTATACAGTAACACCATGTAGCAGATGTGTACAGGGGAAGGGGGCTTTTTATTAAAGCATTCATTTATTTTAATTATCTGTGAACTCAGAAGTGCAAATGAAGAGCAAATGTATGGATAGGTTAGGTTTTGCCCTTAAAGGGGTTGTCTCACTTCAGCAAATGGCATTTATCATGTAGAGAAAGTTAATACAAGGCTCTTGCTAATGTATTGTGGTTGTCCATATTGCTTCCTTTGCTGGCTTAATTTATTTTTCCATCATACTATACACTGCTAGTTTCCAGTGGTTACGACCACCATGAAATCCACCAGCAGTGGTCGTACTTGCACACTACAGAAAAAGGCGTCAGCCTCACTGCTGGCACCTTTTTCTTATAGTGTGCAAGCACACCACAGATCCTGAATTTTAGTTTGATTGTAACTAGTGTTGAACAAGCATGTTTGGCCGAATACCAGTTCGGCTCGAGCATCGCTATGCTTGGCACATGGCGGTACTCGGCCAAGTACCGCATGTGCTTGAGCGCAATGCTCCAGTCTTCTCACCACACGTTTCGCGGCTGCTAAGCAGCCAATAAACGTGCAGGTAAGTATTGCCCTCACTGTAATGCCAGTAGCCATGTTGGCTACTGGTATTACAGTTAATGGCTGGCCGAAATGCGTCAGCACCCGATGATGCATGTTCGGCTCATTCTAAGTCAGGGAGAGCTGACCATAGGAAGGTACAGACAGTGTAGGGAGTGTAATTGAATTTCATTTTTCTACAAAAACGTTTCATAGACCCAAAAGTTCTTGTAAGGACTATTGTGTGTGACAGCATCAATATACTGTATGTTTGTAGCGCAACCTGCGCTAAATTGCTCAGTGTTAGGGAGAGCTGTGCATAGGAAGGGACAGACAGTGTAGGGAGTGTAATAGGAAAATTTTTATACAAAAACGTTTATGGACTATTGTGTATGACAGCAGCAATATATATTTTTAGCGCATCCTGCGCAAAATATCATGTAATTGGCTGCTGCGGACAGTTAAATTATTTGCACCACATCTCCTGTGTAAATTGTGCGCATCCCTAAAATATGAGTGACATCCAGTGCACTTTTTGCGTAGACGGTGTCCACTGTGTACAATTAAATTATCCGCGCCACATCTACTGTTTAAAGTGTACGCATCCCTAAAATATCACTGACATTCAGTGCACTTTTTCCATAGAAGGCGTCCCCTGTGTACAATTAAATTATCCGCGCCACATCTACTGTTTAAAGTGTACGCATCCCTAAAAGATCAGTGACATCAGTGTATAACGTTTCCTCATCACAAATACCTTTGTAAATTTTTTTGCACATACACTTTCAAATCCTACGCTACTGTACGTGTGACATACTTTCAAGCATATATCACATTTAAAATGAAGAAGGCGAGCAGTAAGGGACAGGGACGTGGCCGTGACCCTGGGTGCGGAGAAACAGTGCCTGCTGCAATTAGTGTTTAATAAGGTGGATGATGATGAGATACAGTTGCCAATGAGTCAACCGCAATTACTGTCTCAAGAGGTTGATGAAGAGGATGAGACACAGTTGTCAATCACCGAGGTTGTGGTTAGGTCAACAAAACAGGAGGATGATCAGAGTGAGGAAGTGGAAGAGGAGGTGGTGAATGATGAGGTCACTGACTCAACCTGGAAAGGTGGAAAGCCGAGCTAGGACAGCAGTACAGAGGGGAAGGGATCTGCAGCACCGCAACAGGCTGGAAGAGGCGGTGGGGTGGCAAAAGGGAGAAGGTGGGCCACACCAAACAGGCCTGCAACTGTTCCATTGAGCAACCTCTTGTGGAAAACTACCTTTCCAAGGGGTAGGAGTTCCGCAGTCTGGCGCTTGTTTCAGGAAAGTGCGGATGACAAAAGAATAGTAGTTTGCTAACTTGTACCATACGAAAATGAGCCAGGGCGTGAACCCTAGCAACCTCACCACCACCAGCATGATCCGTCACATGGCATCCAAGCACCGTAATAAGTGGGACGAACGCCTGGGTCCACAATCTGTGTCTGCGGGTCACACCACTGCCTCCTCTTCCCCTGTGTTACATACTGGCCAATCCCCTGTCGAAGGAGCAGGCCCAGATGCATCCCGCCATGCACCTGGACCTTCGCAACTACCATCAGCGACCACATCTACTTCCATGTCCCAGCACAGCGTACAAATGTCTTTACCCCAGGCATTTGAACGCAAGCGCAAATACCCAGCCACCCACCCACATGACACAGCACTAAATGCGCAACTTTCCTAATTACCAGAGGAAAGCGGCTGAACATAAAAGCACTTTAAATGTGTTGTATAATGTACTGAATACACTGTATTCCCATGCACCCCTTCCACCAAGATTCAGGGGTATATGGTTGAATGTTCCTTTTCTCATCCTCCTCCTCCTCTTCCATCATATCAACATGCTTATTCATCACATATAATGCCCTCGTATACAGTGGGGGAAATAATTATTTGACCCCTCACTGATTTTGTAAGTTTGTCCAATGACAAAGAAATGAAAAGTCTCAGAACAGTATCATTTCAATGGTAGGTTTATTGTAACAGTGGCAGATAGCACATCAAAAGGAAAATCGAAAAAATAACTTTAAATAAAAGATAGCAACTGATTTGCATTTCATTGAGTGAAATAAGTATTTGAACCCCTACCAACCATTAAGGCCCCTTTCACACGGGCGACTTTTCCGTGCGGGTGCGATCCGTGCGGCGAACGTATGGCACCCGCACTGAATCCTGACCCATTCATTTCTATGGGGCTGTGCACATGAGCGTTGTTTTTAACGCATCACTTGTACGTTCAGTGCAAATCGCAGCATGCTCTATAATGTCCGATTTTGACGTGACGCAGGCCCCATAGAAGTGAATGGGGTGTGTGAAAATCGGATGGCATCCGCAAGCAAGTACGGATGCCATGCGATTTGCACGCATGGTTGCTAGGAGACCATCGGGATGGAGACCCGATCATTATTATTTTCCCTTATAACATGGTTATAAGGGAAAATAATAGCATTCTGAATACAGAATGCATAGTAAACCAGCGCTAGAGGGGTTAAAATAAAATAAAAAATAATTTAACTCACCTTAGTCCACTTGTTCGCGAAGCCGGCATCTCCTTGTGTCTCCGCTGCTGATGAACAGGACCTGGGATGAGCTGCTCCATTAAATAGAGCTTAAGGACCTTCGATGACGTCACTCCGGTCATCACATGATCTTTTACCATGGTGAATCACCATGGTAAAAGATCATGTGACGTACCATGTGATGACCGGAGTGACGTCATCGAAGGTCCTTAACCGGTATTTAATGGAGCAGCTCATCCCAGGTCCTGTTCATCAGCAGTGGAGACACAAGGAGATGCCGGCTTCGCGAACAAGTGGACTAAGGTGAGTTAAATTATTTTTTATTTTATTTTAACCCCTCTAGCGCTGGTTTACTATGCATTCTGTATTCAGAATGCTATTATTTTCCCTTATAACCATGTTATAAGGGAAAATAATACAATCTTCAGAACATCAATCCCAAGCCCGAACTTCTATGAAGAAGTTCGGGTTTGGGTACCAAACATGCGCGATTTTTCTCACGCGAGTGCAACGCATGACAATGTTTTGCACTTGCGCAGAAAAAATTGCGCATTTTCCCGCAACGCACCCGGCTCTTAGAGAGTGACTGGGAGAAGGTGCTGTGGTCTGATGAGACCAAAATAGAGCTCTTTGGCATTAACTCAACTCGCTGTGTTTGGAGGAAGAAAAATGCTGCCTATGACCCCCAAAACACCGTCCCCACCGTCAAGCATGGGGGTGGAAACATTTTGCTTTGGGGGTGTTTTTCTGCTAAGGGCACAGGACAACTTATTCGCATAAACGGGAAAATGGACGGAGCCATGTATCGTGAAATCCTGAGCGACAACCTCCTTCCCTCTGCCAGGAAACTGAAAATGGGTCGTGGATGGGTGTTCCAGCACGACAATGACCCAAAACATACAGCAAAGGCAACAAAGGAGTGGCTCAAGAAGAAGCACATTAAGGTCATGGAGTGGCCTAGTCAGTCTCCGGACCTTAATCCAATCGAAAACCTATGGAGGGAGCTCAAGCTCAGAGTTGCACAGAGACAGCCTCGAAACCTTAGGGATTTAGAGATGATCTGCAAAGAGGAGTGGACCAACATTCCTCCTAAAATGTGCGCAAACTTGGTCATCAATTACAAGAAACGTTTGACCTCTGTGCTTGCAAACAAGGGTTTTTCCACCAAGTATTAAGTCTTTTTTTGTTAGAGGGTTCAAATACTTATTTCACTCAATGAAATGCAAATCAGTTGCTATCTTTTATTTAAAGTTATTTTTTCGATTTTCCTTTTGATGTGCTATCTGCCACTGTTACAATAAACCTACCATTGAAATGATACTGTTCTGAGACTTTTCATTTCTTTGTCATTGGACAAACTTACAAAATCAGTGAGGGGTCAAATAATTATTTCCCCCACTGTATATGCCCTTCGCATATAATGTTTTACAGGGTCAGCTCACATGCAGGCCGTCGCATATATAAATTTTTAGAGGGTCAGCTCAGCTGCAGGCCCTCACCTACAATCTTTTAGAGGGTCAGCTCACCTGCAGGCCCTCACCTACAATCTTTTAGAGGGTCAGTTCACCAGCAGACCCTCGCCTACAATCTTTTAGAAAGTCAGCTCACCAGCAGGCCCTCACCTAATTATACCTAATAGGTAATTTGCGCGCATGATGCCTTGCTTGGAAGTGGTAGCCATAGCTGTTTCTCAGGCTCCCTCTCCGGAATCAAACTCTGATTCCCCGTTACCCATGGTTACCGTGATTTGCACTGAAAGTTGATAGGGCAGACATCCGAATGGATCGTCGCTGTCACGGGGACGTGCGATCGGGCCCAGGTTATCTAGAGTCACCAAAGCGGCAGCAGGCCCTCGCCCATAATGTTTTAGATGGTCAGATCAGCAGGCCCTTACTCCAAATGTTTTTGAGGGTTACTAGCAGGCCATCAATCATAATTTTTCAAGGATGTACAGCTTTTTACTCAATCATATGGCAACATTTATTATCCTATGGATGACGTCTGGAAGCTGTGGGTTAGACAATCCATACTTTTTAGAAGGGTTGTTCCTTGACAATAAGCTGATCACAAGGTGCCCCCCAGATGGGAACCTCACCAATCAGCTGCAATCTGTAGGGAAACTTGGCAGTAAATGTTCACTTTCCCTGCAGCACCACCATAGGTAAATTTAAGAATTGCATGTTTTACAGTCAAATCAATGGCAGGGGCGGCTTGGGAACTAAAAGTTGCCCTGGAAAAAAAGGGAGTAGTGGCCCCATATTGTAGGCAGGTCCAAATTAACGGAAGGCAGGACAACAGAAGTAGGCAGGGCCAGCAATACCAGAGTATTGTAAAGTAATTATATTCAGACAGCGGAGATCTCAGGTTACTTTTTAAAAACTAAGAAGATAATAATCATTTGACATTTGCCCCCTAAAAATAAACCTTTTTCATTGAAATTGCTATTTCAATAAATTACAGTCTTTTTAAATGTACGTTTTAAAGTATAGGTTGAGATATCCATGTTGTTCCCTCTAGGACTGATTTTATAATGCTGTATAGCTCTGAATGTTACTATGTTTTTTAAGTACTGCATAAGTTATTCTATTGCTTCGTTGCAAATCTACAGCATAGAAAAAAATATACTAAGAAAATATGTGGTTAGTCCCTTTGGAAATGTTACCAACACAAAAAGCTATTTCCATCTGTGGGGGTAAACCAGGAGTTGTTCACTAGTATGCATCCCCCAAACCTGCTGTGTACCATGTTCACAAATACAGGACATGCTACACTGCTCTTTTAGACTTAAATTAGCTGTCCCCAATTTTGGTGCCTGCAAGCCATTTTGACCTCTGACTTTTTGCACTGAGCTTCACTATAACACTCCAAGTGTGTAGATATTATTTCTGAGTAAGGCTACTTTCACACTGGCATTCGGTGCGGATCCGTCTTGTATCCATTCATAACAGATCCGTTTGCATTATTCATAAAAAAAAAAAGTCTAAGTCAAAACGGAACCATCTTGACTTACATTGAAAGTGAATGGGGTACAGATCCGTTTTCAATTGCACCATATTGTGTCAGTGAAAACGATCTGTCCCCATTGACTTACATTGTAAGTCAGGACGGATCTGTTTGGCTCTGCATCGTCAGGTGGACCCCAAAACGCTGCAAGCAGCGTTTTAGTGTCCATCTCAAAAGCGCAATGGAGACCAAACGCAGCCAAATTTATGCATTCTGAACGGATCCTTATCCATTCAGAATGCATTGGGGCCGAACTGATCCGTTTTGGGCCGCTTGTGGGAGCCCTGAAACGGATCTCACAGGCGGACCTAGAAATGCCAGTGTGAAAGTAGCCTAATACTATTTCACCTCAGTGTTAACTACATTTAAGGTAGTTTTGATCCTGGAACCACATTCTTTAAAATTATTGATGCCACCGTTGCACAGTATTATATGTAGATTACAAGTGGTCACAAGATATCAAATTGAAACAAAGGACTTGATTTTGGATGTATTTACGCCTACCACCTACCAACCCCACTTACTTAATCTTTAAATTGTTGAAAAGAGATGAGCAAATTTTTTTAAAAAATGTGATTTGCCGGTTTGCCACATAGGGAGTCTGCTTTGGTAGTGAAATAATACTGTACATTACAGACGTCGCTCTTAGAATCACTGCACACTTCACTTATTAGGGCAGTCACGGGTCCAAAACTGATCAAATAACTCAAGTATGAACTGAGGTCTATGTTAGGGCCAAGAAGAAGCGCACTCCTTTTACACCCTCATCAGCTGATTCCACATAGATGTCTACAGAACCTGTTCTATTAAACGCTTATACAAGTAGAGCCCCCCGACAGAGAGGGTGTCAGCAGTAAGCTTGTGTTGACGTCACTGATTATTTTGCCCTTCCTCTGATCCGTCAGAACAATAACCCAAAAAAAACAGATCCTGTCTATGGAGCATCCGCCTTCACTCGGTCAGCATTTGCTCAATAATCCATCAGTATTGCTAATGCCAAAAAAAAACAGGAGTGGATGTAAAACAGAGATGACACATGAATGGAATATTTGCATGTCTTCTGTGTTTCTGCTACACATACAGGATCCATTGTGCGTCTCATTTTTCCTTCCTTCTGACAGATCAGAGGAAAGGTCAAATAAATGATGATGTCAGCCAGGCCGAAAGGCAAAATAGTGGCCCAGTCATGAAGTGAGGAGGGTGGGAACAGCATGAGAAGTCCACAGAGTGGCCCTATAACATATTGATGAGGGGAAAGCAGCATCAGTATACAACAGAGTGGCAAGGTGACATAGTGTAGAAATAGCAGCAGCAGGAAGATACCACAGAGTGGCAAGGTGACATAGTGTGGAGATGGCAGCAGCAGGAAGATACCACAGAGTGGCAAGGTGACATAGTGTGAAGATGGCAGCAGCAGGAGGATACCACAGAGTAGCAAGGTGACATAGTGTGGAGATGGCAGCAGCAGGAAGATACCACAGAGTGGCAAGGTGACATAGTGTGGATATGGCAGCAGCAGCAGGAAGATACCACAGAGTGGCAAGGTGACATAGTGTGGATATGGCAGCAGCTGCAGTAGGATACCACAGAGTGGCAAGGTGATTTAGTGTTCAGATGGCAGTAGCAGCAGCATCAGGATACCACAGAGTAGCAAGGTGACATAGTGTGCAGATGGCAGCAGGAGGATACCACAGAGTGGCAAGGTGACATAGTGTGGAGATGGCAGCAGCAGCAGGAAGATACCACAGAGTGGCAAGGTGACATAGTGTGGAGATGGCAGCAGCAGGAAGATACCACAGAGTGGCAAGGTGACATAGTGTGAAGATGGCAGCAGCAGGAGGATACCACAGAGTAGCAAGATGACATAGTGTGGAGATGGCAGCAGCAGGAAGATACCACAGAGTGGCAAGGTGACATAGTGTGGATATGGCAGCAGCAGCAGGAAGATACCACAGAGTGGCAAGGTGACATAGTGTGGATATGGCAGCAGCAGCAGTAGGATACCACAGAGTGGCAAGCTGATTTAGTGTTCAGATGGCAGTAGCAGCAGCATCAGGATACCACAGAGTAGCAAGGTGACATAGTGTGCAGATGGCAGCAGGAGGATACCACAGAGTGGCAAGGTGACATAGTGTGGAGATGGCAGCAGCAGCAGCATCAGGATACTACAGAGTGTCAAGGTGACATCGTGTTAAGATGGCAGTAGCAGCAGGAGGATTCCACAGAGTGGCAAGGTGACATAGTGTGCAGATGGCAGTATCAGCAGCATCAGGATACCACAGAGTAGCAAGGTGACATAGTGTGGAGATGGCAGCAGCAGCAGGAGGATACCACAGAGTGGCAAGGTGACATAGTGTGGAGATGGCAGTAGCAGCAGCAGCAGCATCAGGATACCACAGAGTGGCAAGGTGACATAGTGTGGAGATGGCAGCAGCAGCATCAGGATACCATAAATTGGCAAGGTGACATAGTGTGGAGTTGGCAGCAGCAGCAGGAGGATACCACAGAGTGGCAAGGTGACATAGTGTGGAGATGGCAGCAGCATCAGGATACTACAGAGTGGCAAGGTGACATAGTGTGGAGATGGAAGCAGCAGCAGGAGGATACCACAGAATGGCAAGGTGACATAGTGTGGAGATGGCAACAGTAGCATCAGGATACCACAGAGTGACAAGGTGACATAGTGTGGAGATGGCAGCAGGAGGATACCACAGAGTGGCAAGGTGACATAGTGTGGAGATGGCTGCAGCATCAGGATACCACAGAGTGGAAAGTTGACATAGTATGGAGATGGCAGCAGCAGGAGTAGGATACCGCAGAGTGGCAAGGTGACATAATGTGGCGATGGCAGCAGCAGGAGGATAGCACAGAGTGGCAAGGTGACATAGTGTTGATATGGCAGTAGCAGCATCATCATCAGACCACAGAGTGGCAAGGTGACATAATGTGGATATGTATCAACAAAGAGAACAGGTACCACAAAATGGCCAAAATATAAAAAATTTATTAGACATAAAAACATACATATAAATACAAATCTGTAGAGACTATACTAAGTGCCCACAGCGGCAGCTCAAACAGATTCCATGGTATAGCATTTATAGGAATAACATGTCGTATCCACAGCAAGGGTGTTCAGGATCTGCATAGCACATGTCTAAGACCCAGTGTCTATCATAATAACTGTCTAATATGTGCGATGCAGGTATAGCCGATGTGGATGGCATATATAAGATCTCTCTTACCCGATATCTCGCTGCGTGTGAGTGGGCTGTCGCTGTCTGCCGTGGTCCTCTACGCACGTTTCGCGTTAGCTTCTTCAGGAGAATACCCTGTATGGATATGGATATGTATGTTTTTATGTCTAATACATTTTTGATATTTTGGGTATTTTGTGGTACCTGTTCTCTTTGTTGATACATATTTAGGAGGTACACCCGTGCAAGCACCAGGTGGTGTCAGTCCAGTTGATTGATAATGTGGATATGGCAGCAGCAGCAGCATCCTCAGACCACAGAGTGGCAAGGTACCATGATGTGGATATAGCAGCAGCAGCAGAAGGATACCACACAGTGGCAACGTGACATAGTGTGGAGATGGAAGCAGCTGTATCAGCGGTGGGTGGTAATACCAGTACCCGCTGACGAAGGTGGCTGAAAGAAGGAGCACTTGGCATCAAATGTATGGCATCAGGTGGGTGGCAGCATCAGAGTAGTAGCTGAGGTAGGTAGACAGAAGAAACTGGCCCCTTTTATCTAAGTGTTGGTGTGGCACCATGGATGATCTAGTCTGATGCATCAGGAATTGGTGGTTGGAAATCCTGGCTGATCCAAGCCTGATTCATCTTGGAAAGGTCAGTCTCTCCATATTTTGGGTGGACAGGTGAGTTCTCCTTGGGGTAACTATGGCACCCGCCGCACTAAACACCTGCTCTGATGCCACACTACTGGCCAGGCAGAACAGCTTTTCCAGGGCAAACTCTGCTAGTTGGAGCCAGAAATCCAGTTTGGGAACCCAGTAGTCCAGCAGATATTCAATGTGGAATGGCAGGGTGCTGTCCAATTATGCCACCACCAGCTGGTTCAGGTCCTGCTCCAGGTCTATCTGCTGCTGCTGGTGAGTAGATTCTTTACTATGCGGGTTAATAAATCTACTCATCAGCGACTGTAGACTCAGGCTGCTGCTGATAGAGCTGATACTGCTCCTGCCACCCCACCCCTCCCCAGCAGCAATGGCAGTGGAACGTGAGCGCAGAGGGCCCCCCTGGTCAGACCTGCCAGAGGATGGGCGATGGCACAGATAGGCAGCGACCAACTGACTACATAGGATGTCTCTGTAGTAGTTCAGTTTGTCCTCCCTTTCGGTGGGTGTAAAAAAGGCCCCCATTCTGGACCGGTAGAGAGGGTCCAACAAGGTGAAGAGCCATAAGTAATTTGTCTGTCACTACGCAAGCAAGTGAGCATGAATCTGGCCATTTGTGCAAGTGACTCGGAGGGACTCCCTGCCTCTATCTCCACAGCATACTGCCACGATGTTTCCGGGTCCTCAGTCTCGTCTTTCTCATCGCTCTGGAGCTCCACTAGCTGATCCTGCTCCTCCTGTCCTGTCAGTTGAGTAGAAAAACCACCCGTTTCTCTACACATTGCCTGTGCTCCAATGTCCTCCTCCCCCTCCTCCTACAGTTCAGCACCCAGAGGGCTCATGTGTCTGTGAGATCTAGGTGCCACGTCTCCAGTCCCCTGACCAGCCATTGTTACCAGCATTTGTTCCAGGAAATGAAGCAATGGAATGACGTTCAGCCCATAGTCCTGGCGACTGACAAATAAAATGGCATCCTCAAAGGGCCTGAGCAAACGGCAGGTGCCACGCATGAGCTGCCACTGACTGACATCGAAGTTACACAGGGGAGTACTCGTATCCGCTTGCATCATCAATAAATCGTTGATGGCCTTTCTCTGTTCGTATAGTCGGTCCAACGTATGGAGGGTGGAAACGTCGCATATGATCCTATGTTGGGGGATGCCGTTCTGCCGCTGCAGCTCAAGGAGAGTGTGCTTTGCCGTGTACGAGTGGCTGAAGTGCATGCAAAGTTTCCTGGCCATTTTTATAATGTCTTGCAGATGGGTGGAAGACTTCAGGAACCGCTTGACAGCCAGATTGAACACATGTGCCATGCAGGGCTCATGGCTCAGCCTTCCTTGACGCAGCACCGACACTATGTTCTTCCTGTTGTTGGTCACCATGGTTCCGATTTTCATTTGTTGCGGAGAAAGCCAAGATTCGATTTCTTGATGAATCACACGGAGCAGTTCCTCCCCGTGTGACAACATTTGCCCAGGGAATCGAGGTGCAGAACAGCATGACACCGCCGTGCCCTGCACATGTGGTATGCTGGAAGAGCACTGTGACTTGTCCCTGCAGTTGAGGCTTAGGACATGGTGGAGAATGAGGAGGCAGAGGCGGAGATTGTCGCAGGACCAACGGCGTGACAACGTGGAGGAGGAAGCGGCATGACCTGGCCAAGTTGCTGGTGTGGCTGTGCAGGAACCACATTCACCCAGTGGGCCGTAAAGGACATGTATTGTCCCTGACGGTAGTTACAGCTCCACACGTCGGCGCTGCTGTGCACTTTGGAAGACACCAACAGGGTCAAGGACTGGCCCACCTACTGTTCTACATGTTTGTGCAGGGCTGGTACTGCCTTTTTCGCAAAGTGATGACGACTTGGGACTCTCCACCTCGGCTCAGCACAAGCCATCAGTTCTCAGAAAGGTGCAGAGTCCACCACTTGGAAAGGGAGGGACTGAAGCACCAACAACTTGGACAGGAGCACGTTCAGCTTCTGCACCGTTGGATGTATGCACACATAATGTTGTCTATTGGCAATCGCTTCGGTGATAGATTGCTGACGGAATTACTGACGAGGAGAAGGAGGAGGAGCAGGAACATCTGGACCAGCAGGAGATGGGAATGACAGACAGCTCCCTTTGGCTGAGGTGGTGGACCCTTGACTGGCTGAAACCGGATGCGTGACACTGGGTGATGCAGCGGTAGCTACAGCAGGCTGGACCACCGCATCGGAGCCACAGTTCTCCCAGGCCACTTTATGGTGACGCTGCATATGTTGACGCAGGGCCGTGGTGCCAACATTGGCACCCTGACCACACTTCACCTTCTGCCCACATATTCTACATATAGCCATGTTGACCTCCTCCGGTGGCTTCACAAAAACTGCCACACCACTGAGTACCTGATTTTCCCCCCAACACTACTCACTGGCTGACTGCTACCGCCGCTGCTGAACCCGTGCACCACTGCTTTCTGGGCAGGTAGGCTGCTGCAAAGAGGCTGGTCTACCCCGTGCCCTTTTGGCTCCCGACCTTCCACTGCTGCCACCCTGCTGACTCCTGGTCACACTAGCGACTTGCTGGCTCAGCCACTGTCTGATGAGCAAGCAGCCACCCTCTTCTCCTGATGATGACAAAGCCTCTTATTTACCCGACTCCCAAATGCGATTGGCTTCAACATCATCGAGTAGTGTCTGCACGTCACTGATGTCCTCCTCAATGGTCTCTGGGTCAGGAGCCTGACCGCTCTCAACACAATATAGAAGAATATATTTTTCTTGTTGAATTGAAATAGGCCACTATACGCTTTCACCAGAATTAACTACAGAAATGCACTGAGAATATATTTTTCTTGTTGTACTGAAATACGACCCTATATGCTTTGACCAGGAAAAACTTATGGTTCAATATCTTTTTATTGAAATACAAAGTACATATTAGCATAAATCGAGAGAATTCTTTCATGAGGATGATGGCTTCATTAGGTATGAGGAATAAATCCTCCAAGGTAACCAAATTACAAAGCATGTAACAATAATTAGACCAATATTCTGAAAGCTACATAAGTGGTCTCTAGGCTAATATTGTCAATGTAGAAAACCTGAGAGACCAAAAGTATAATTGACTTGAGGGAAAAGACTTACAAAACAATCAAGCTAACTAAAAAGGAGGGAGAGTGGACAGACAGGAACATAAGGAGAAAAGGCGGGAGAGGTAGGAAAAAGCTAGAGCTTCAACCAGGTAATATTACAAGGCACCTGACGATACGTTGCCAGTAGTTAACCAACCCGAGAATGCTGTTGAAGAGCGGAACTGATACCAAGGTTCCCAAACCCGCAGAAAGGCCAGAGTTGTATAACAGTCAGTAACACCCAATTCCTCCATGTGAACCAGGAGGTCAAGCGCTGTGGCCAAATGAGCTCTCTGCAAACTTTCGGTTGATCTCCATCTGCTTGGAATGATCTGTTTCACGGCTAGGACAAACAATCTCAACAAACCCTTTTTGACCAGGGAAAATTGACAAAAGAGCTATAGCAGGAGATGCCTGTATGTTAGATCTGTAAATGTGATTGTAGAGAGAGAAGACTTCACGCCAGAGGGGGACGACTCCTGGACAGTCCCACCAAATATGAGACATTGTACCCACATCCGAAGAGCACCTCCAGCACGTGTCTGATACTAAAGGATAAAACTGATGTAACTTAACCGGGGTCCTATACCATCTGGTGAGTACCTTATAATTAAATTCTTGTAAGTTGCAGGAAACCGACAGAGCATGGGAAAGAAGTAAGGACCTCTTCCACTGCTCTGTGGTAAACGTGCATTCCAGTTCCGCTTCCCAATCAATCATAAATTTAAGTTTGGAGCGGAAGGGGTCAGCGGCGGTAACTCCAGGCTCCTCGGTGTTCAGCATGGCATATACCAAAGAAATAAAGTGTCTAGGCGAAATGTCCGCAACACACATTTTCTCAAAATCTAATAGCGGAGGGCATGACTGTTGTATATAAAGAAGCCACTGTCCTGGGGCAGAGGGAATAATGTGAGAGGTCACTCAAGGATAGTATACCCTTTTGATTACATATGTCTTTCAAACGTAATGAGAGCTCACTCTGAGGTCTGAGGGACGGTATTTGTTTGAGGCCTGATGGTAAATCTAGATGATCGGTCAGGACATTGAGGGGGCCTGGTAAATTTGCAAGGTGGAGTTTTGTGGTGAATCTGTTCCATGTTCTAGCTAGCGAAAAAAGAAGTAAGTCTGATTGTGAGTGAGGCTACTGGTAAAAAACATTCCGCAGTAGCCAAAATATACCATTCGCCAAATGAGGGGTCAATTTGTGTTCAATTTGTAACCATAATTTTGAGGAGCAATTGTGATAAAGGTCTAGGATACAGGTCATAATCGTAGCTCTGTAGTATGTGAGGAGATTAGGTAGGCCTGTTCCTCCAGCGTTTTTAGGTCGTGTCAGTAAATTATAATTCAGTCTAGCCCTGGAGTGTTGCCAGATGAAGCGTGAAATTAGACTTTTAAGTTGGCTGAAGTAGTTGAGGGGCACACCACAGGGAATTGTTTGAAATACATATAAAAGACGTGCAAAATGTCCATCTTGATGGCATTGATTTTACCAAACCATGATGTGTAAAGTGGTGACCACTTTTGAAGGTCCGCTTCTATAGATCTAATCATGGGTTGGTAATTCAATTTAAAAAGAAGAAAGAGATTCGCTGTGATATGAACACCCAAATGTTTGATAGACTGAGTGGCCCACTGGAATGAAAATGAATCCTTAAGAGAAGCTGTCTCCCGTTGTGGAAGTGTGATATTCAATATTTCTGACTTCTGAATATTAACTTTAAAGTTACTAAGACGGCCAAAGAGCTTGAATTCTTTGAGTACAGATGGCAGACCAATTCTAGGGGATGTCAAGTATATAAGAAAATCATCTGCAAATAGGAATAGTTTATGTTCGGTCTTACCTAGTTTAAATCCTTGTATGGAGGGGTAAGCTCTGATGGAGTTCGCAAGGGATTCCATCACTAAAATATAGATAAAGGGTGACAAGGGACACCCTTGGCGTGTTCCATTTTGTATCATAAAGGGAGTAGATAACAATCAATTAACCCGCACACAGGCCGAAGGGGAGGAATATAGCACTAGAATTCTATGTAGCATCTTACCCCGAGACCAATATGAATTAGTGTTTCTTCCAAAAACCGCCAATTTAATCTATCAAATGTCTTCTCGGCATCCACTGCGAGAAGTCACAAGGGCAACTTATGTAATTTCGCTCTGGCAGACCTATGCATTTGAAGGTATTGTCCCGGGCTTCCCGTCCCGGCACAAACCCAACTTGTTCTCTATGTATACAGTTTGGGATAAGAGGATGTAGTCTCAAGGCCAGAAGCTTTGCGTAGACTTTAAGATCTATATTTAGAATCGATATAGGTCTATAGTTCGAACATGCCTTAAGATCTCGCCCTGGTTTGGGAATAACCATTATATGTGCTTCTAAAGCCTGAAACGGAAAGGGACAGTCTTTGGAGATATAGTTAAATGTGTCAGCCAATATTGGAACTAAGTCCTCTTCTAGGACTTTGTAAAAGCGGGGTGACATCCCATCTGGGCCAGGGCACTTTCCATTTTTCAAGTCCCTAATGGCACATCGAATTTCGGGATGGGTAAAATCCTCCTCTAAAGAGGCTGCCGTATCATTGGAGATGGGGGGGGGGACCATATTGTGACAGGTAGTGTTGGATATCATTCCCATTAGGGGATACGTGTGTGTCTCCCCCGGGTTTGAGGTTGTACAGGGTCGAGTAATAAGACCTAAACTCCGAAGATATCTCTGATGGGGCGACCAGGAAAAACTTAAAGAGTGAAGGGCGTATACATCTTTCCTGTAGTACTGAAATACGCCCCTATACGCTTTCACCAGAAATAACTGCAAAAGTGCAGTGCGTATATATATTTTTCTTTTTTTACTGTAATACGCCCCTATACGCTTTCAACAGAAATAACTGCTGAAGTGAACTGAGAATATTTTTTTCTTGTTGGACTGAAATAGGCCACTATATGCTTTGACCAGAAAAAACGTAAAGAGTGAAGTGCGTATATATTTTTCTTGTAGTACTGAAATATGCTTTCAACAGAAATAACGGCAACAGTGCAGTGTGTATATTTTTTTTTACTGAAATATGCCCCTATGCGCTTTCACCAGAAATAACTCCAGAAGTGAAATGCGTATATATTCTTCTTGTATTACTGATATAAGATACAGAGCTGTCTAATGGCTATTTGAATCCCCAAATAATCTTTCCCTGCACTTGTAAATTGCTTTCCTATCAATGTCCCTAGCGCCTTCTGACGTCTCTCCCTGCACTAAGATGCTGTGAAATGATTCCTCCCTATCCTTTCCCTGCACTTATAAATCATTTTTTCTGTCTTTTTTTTCCACAATCAGGTTTTTTCAATTTCTGTCCCTAGCGCCTTCACACATCTGATCCTGCACTCTGAATGCTAGAAAATGTCTCACTCTAAGATGGCTGCTGTATTTATAGGGCTGTGACATCACAGGGCTGGCTGGCTGCTGATTTACTGCATGCAGGCAGAGTTCCTTGCCACATGTCCTCAGTCCTCACACGTGTAGCCGCCATTTTAGGAAAAATGTGATCAGGGCAGAGAAAATGAAGATGGAGGATCACTTTACTCAGGTGGGACCATGGTCAATAGGCTTACCCATAATGCCTTACAGTCAGCCTCAGCCAAACAGGAGGGATGATATGATATTAGACATATGTCATAGGCACTGTGATCCCAAACAAGAAAATTATTTCATTCAGAGTTTGGATATTGATGAGGCATGGCATCTCTCTGCCACACATAAAGCAAAGAAAGTTATCTTTAGACATGAAACCAATACATCGAGTTCAGGGTCTTATAGGAAAAGATACAGGGATTTAGTTAGACTGATTTAATTAATTGAGAGAGGTTTTAGCTAGAAACAGGACTCAGTGTACTGTGTGTTGCTTTGTTACAGCCAGCCATTGAAAATGTTGTTCTTGCTTGGTATTTTAAGCTACAGTACAATTTTTTTTTTCTAATGTGCAGGAGCCAGCCCAATATACCATATATATATATATATATATATATATATATATATATATACAGGGAGTGCAGAATTATTAGGCAAATGAGTATTTTGACCACATCATCCTCTTTATGCATGTTGTCTTACTCCAAGCTGTATAGGCTCGAAAGCCTACTACCAATTAAGCATATTAGGTGATGTGCATCTCTGTAATGAGAAGGGGTGTGGTCTAATGACATCAACACCCTATATAAGGTGTGCATAATTATTAGGCAACTTCCTTTGGCAAAATGGGTCAAAAGAAGGACTTGACAGGCTCAGAAAAGTCAAAAATAGTGAGATATCTTGCAGAGGGATGCAGCACTCTTAAAATTGCAAAGCTTCTGAAGCGTGATCATCGAACAATCAAGCGTTTCATTCAAAATAGTCAACAGGGTCGCAAGAAGCGTGTGGAAAAACCAAGGCGCAAAATAACTGCCCATGAACTGAGAAAAGTCAAGCGTGCAGCTGCCAAGATGCCACTTGCCACCAGTTTGGCCATATTTCAGAGCTGCAACATCACTGGAGTGCCCAAAAGCACAAGGTGTGCAATACTCAGAGACATGGCCAAGGTAAGAAAGGCTGAAAGACGACCACCACTGAACAAGACACACAAGCTGAAACGTCAAGACTGGGCCAAGAAATATCTCAAGACTGATTTTTCTAAGGTTTTATGGACTGATGAAATGAGAGTTAGTCGTGATGGGCCAGATGGATGGGCCCGTGGCTGGATTGGTAAAGGGCAGAGAGCTCCAGTCCGACTCAGACGCCAGCAAGGTGGAGGTGGAGTACTGGTTTGGGCTGGTATCATCAAAGATGAGCTTGTGGGGCCTTTTCGGGTTGAGGATGGAGTCAAGCTCAACTCCAAGTCCTACTGCCAGTTTCTGGAAGACACCTTCTTCAAGCAGTGGTACAGGAAGAAGTCTGCATCCTTCAAGAAAAACATGATTTTCATGCAGGACAATGCTCCATCACACGCGTCCAAGTACTCCACAGCGTGGCTGGCAAGAAAGGGTATAAAAGAAGAAAATCTAATGACATGGCCTCCTTGTTCACCTGATCTGAACCCCATTGAGAACCTGTGGTCCATCATCAAATGTGAGATTTACAAGGAGGGAAAACAGTACACCTCTCTGAACAGTGTCTGGGAGGCTGTGGTTGCTGCTGCACGCAATGTTGATGGTGAACAGATCAAAACACTGACAGAATCCATGGATGGCAGGCTTTTGAGTGTCCTTGCAAAGAAAGGTAGCTATATTGGTCACTGATTTGTTTTTGTTTTGTTTTTGAATGTCAGAAATGTATATTTGTGAATGTTGAGATGTTATATTGGTTTCACTGGTAAAAATAAATAATTGAAATGGGTATATATTTGTTTTTTGTTAAGTTGCCTAATAATTATGCACAGTAATAGTCACCTGCACACACAGATATCCCCCTAAAATAGCTAAAACTAAAAACAAACTAAAAACTACTTCCAAAAATATTCAGCTTTGATATTAATGAGTTTTTTGGGTTCATTGAGAACATGGTTGTTGTTCAATAATAAAATTAATCCTCAAAAATACAACTTGCCTAATAATTCTGCACTCCCTGTATATATATATACATATATATACAAATGTACTTGCTGCTATTTTTAAGCATCATTGTTGCAGTTGTCAATGTTTAACTGTGCATTTTTGTTTTAAAAAAAAGCTGTTGCAAAATTTCTTCAACTAATAATAAATGTCAGCCTATATTTTTTTGCTGCAACACTGTGTCCAAGTGTCCACTGTTTTCTCAAGTATTGCAAATATAATTTTAAAAATTATATTTATCAGAGACTAGAGTACATTACATTTGTGAAAATTAATCAGGCATGGATAAAGATTTTCACAGACCTCCAGCCGATGCCAATGCATAGATTTGCCATTGCTGGGCTGGCTATTTTTCACTGGCCAAATGTTGCCACTGTTGCTGTCTGTCTTTTTATCATGTTCAATACTTTACTGTTGTTTCAACTACGTCTGCCAGTACTGCTACATCTACCCAGCCGCACATCTCCTGTCAGGTTACATACTGTACTGCTGCTGCCTCAGCCACTACTGTCACCAGTACTACCCCTACACAGCCACATATCTCCTGCCTTTTTCATCAGGTTCCGTATTGTACTGCTGCTAATGAAAAATGCATATTTTTTGGACTGCTTGTTCAGAACAAGCCATTGCTCAAACGGCCCCATGGAAGATACACTGATTGTATAGTATATATGCCCTTGGTGTTACTTACAGACATGGTTGATGCCTGATTCTTGATGCTAATGTTTAATTACCTAAGTGTAGTGATACTTTCAGTCACCATGTTATTATCAAATGCTAACAGAAAATTTATGGGCTGATATAATGTGGTGGTGCCATCTGGTGGCGCATTGCCAGAATGTTGCTGGCGCCTTCTATGTCTACTGTCATGACTGAGAACCTAAGGAATCCTTCTGAATTGCAATAAACTGCATTAATAAAGGCAAGTAATAATTAATGAACTAGTAATCGAAAACATAATGATATAATAATAATAATGCAAAATAAAGAAAAAAGAAAGAAAATTCTGCAAGCAACAAGCGGCGCAGGTTTTACAAAATGGAAGTTGCTTACTCATAAAACAGAAACTATAAGTTAGAAATGATGTAAATCACAGACAGAACACGCAGCTGTATGGCACTTACAAAATGTTGCCAAAAAACTCAGACAACTAGACCCGACTTGTACAATGATGCATTCATATATATCCTACAATTGCAATTATGGTGAATACTTCATTTTGGAACTATTGTCTGTCTGTAGACATTACTGACGCTCATGAATAGTGTCACATTTAAAAGAAAATTAGCCACTGTTCAGCAGGGATGGCAGCAGCGCTGTGCGAATGACTAAGACATCGCGCAACAGGAATATCAGAACTTCAGACAGTGGTGTATGCAAACACCCGCCTAGAACAAGCGTGTGATTAGCGAGCGATTTCAAAGGCTGGAGATGTATGCTTATCCAGGGCTATGGTATGGATGTACTTTACAGACACCAACAGATGTTTATGGCTGATTCACATAGATTATCTAGGAGGGAACACTACGCTCACAGCTGTCAACCCCAGGAAGAAGAAACTGCTAATTCTTTACTGTTATTTTATTGTCTTCCTCCTTTTACTTGAATTTTGCGATCATTTGTATTTTCCTGTTATCAATACTGCTCTTTATAAAGTCATATATTACTTCTAATTAATCAATGACATATTAATTATTAAATGTGCTCTCCACTTTAAAGGGGTTTTCCAGGATTTGACAATAACTAGTGATGAGCGAAGTATTGTAAAATTAAATTCGCGAATTTTACAAAAAAATTTGCTTTGTGACGAATTACTTTGCACATTTCTTTGTTTGCAGAGGGTGCAATGACAGGGAGCGGCGATTGCACAGCCCCCTGGTCATTGAACCTCTCAGATGCCGTGTTCATAGCTGATCACAGCATCTGATATCAATATTACAGTGTACAATAAAGATAACAATAAATCATACTTACCCTCATCCATTTGATCGCAAAGAGTCGGCTGCCACCATCTTGATTGTAGATCCAGCATGAAATCTCACGCGGCCCTTGATGACATCATCAGGTCAGCCGGCGTGGTGACGTCATGCCTCGTTGCATTTCGCCTGGGATCTTCAACTAAGATGTCGTCCGCCGGCTCTCCGCGCTCAAACAGATGAGGTAAGTATAATTTTTTTCTATTTTTTACCACCATTCAGGGAAAATCGATTTGCTGCCACGAAGCACAAGGAAATTCGGCTTCTGGGCGAATTACATTTTCCCTGAAATTGGTATCAAATTCCACTGTCAGGTTCAATTCGCTCAACACTAACAATAATCTTTCACTAGGATCCAACTCCTGGCTTCCCTGCCGATCAGTTCAAGAGTAGTTCTAGTTCTGGAAATAGATGCTGAAACTACCCAGTTCTGTCTATCAGTTCTGTTGGGTAGTGGACGGAGCTAGTAACTGCAGTGCTGCTCCCATTGATGTGAAAAGAAGCAGCACAGCAGTAACCAGCTTTATCCACCACACGGTTGCTAATTTCCAGTGCAGAAGCTACCCCCGATCAGCTGATCAGAGGGGGTATGATGTGTCAGACCCTCATCAATCTGATGTTGATGACTTGTCATAGGAATATATCATCAGTAGAGTTGAGCTTTAGGGTTTTCGGCACCTGGAACCGAACCCGAACATTTACGTAAAAGTTTGGGTTCGGGTTCGGTGTTCAGCGATTTTTATGGCGCTTTTTGAAAGGCTGAAAAGCAGCCAATGAACAAGCGTCATACTACTTGCCCCAAAAGGCCATCACAGCCATGCCTACTATTGGCATGGCTGTGATTGGCAAAGTGCAGCAAGTGAAGCTGGAGTCACGTAGCGCCGCCCGTCACTCTGCTCGGATTAGTGTAGGGAGAGGCTGCAGTTGCTGTGAGGGATTGATCAGGGAGAAATCTGATCAAGAACTGGTTTATGTACTCAGCGATCTACAGAAAAAGTGTTTTGTGGGTGCAGTGCCAACTACTGCTGAAAACAAACTATTTTTTTCTTTAGTTAGTCAATAACAATACATGATCGGCAGCCATTTTATGCAACGATAGTGCACCAGCATAGGCTATCTGCAAGTCCAGAAATACAGCTTTGGCATACTGGGGTGAAAAAAGCCTCTAATATACTGCACATCTTTGATTACATGTGCATAAGTCACTGTCACATTTAGGACAGAAATACAGCTTTTTGGTTAGGGTGAAAAAACCCTCTAATATACTGCACATCTGGGATAAGACGTGCATAAGTGAGTGTCACATTTAGGCCACAAATACCGCTGTCATATAGAGTTAAAAAAAAATATATAGAGTACAATACCTTACATCAGGGTTTATATTGGTGGTTAATTATTTTTAACATACTTAACCACTTTTTACTTTGCTTTGTGAACGCTAACTATGAGGCAAACATCTAATAAGGGACATGGTCATGGTGGTGGTGTTGGTGGAGTCTCTGGTGCAGGGAGAGGACGTGGCCGCTCTGCCACAGCTACACGTCCTACTGAACCTACTACCTCAGGTCCCAGTAGCCACCAGAATCTACAGCGATATTTGGTCGGGCCTAATGCCATTCTAAGGATGGTAAGGCTTGAGCAAGTACAGGCGCTAATCAGTCTGTCACATCACCCCTGTGCATATCGGGAACCTGTCTGAGCCTCAAGTCATGCAGCAGTCTCTTATGCTGTTTGAAGACTCTGCTTGGCAGGGTTTCCCAAGGGCATCCACCTAGCCCTTCCCCATGGGTGGAAGACATAGAATGCACTGACGCACAACTACTTATGTTTCCTGATGAGGACATGGGAATACCACCTCAGCACGACTCTGATGATGACGAAACACAGGTGCCAACTGCTGCCTCTTTCTGCAGTGTGCAGACTGAACAGGAGGTCAGGGATCAAGACTGGATGGAAGACGATGCAGGGGACGATGAGGTCCTAGACCCCACATGGAATGAAGGTCTTGCCACTGACTTTCAGAGTTCAGAGCGTCAACAGCGTAGCAAAAGCGGGAGCAGGGTGCAAAAGCAGAGCAGCCGTCGCCAAAACAGTTCGCCTGCTACTGGCCACCGTCAACAGAGACCGAGCACACCAAAGGCAGCTTCAAGGAGTTCCCTGGCATGGCACTTCTTCACACAATGTGCTGACGACAAGACCCGAGTGGTTTGCACGCTGTGCCATCAGAGCCTTAAGCAAGGCATTAACGTTCTGAACCTTAGCACAACCTGTATGACCAGGCATCTACATGCGAGACACGGGCTGCAGTGGAGTAAGCACCTTCAAAACCAAGAAAGGGCCCCTCCTGCTCCCTCTTCTGCTGCTGCCTCGGCCTCTTCCTCTGGAGGAACGTTGGCACCTGCTTCCCAGCAAACAGAGGATTTGCCACCAACAACACCACCTCCGTCACCAAGCATCTCCACCATGTCACATGGAAGCGTTCAGCTCTCCATCTCACAAACCTTTGATAGAAAGTGTAAATTCCCACCTAGCCACCCTCGATCCCTGGCCCTGAATGCCAGCATTTCTAAACTGGCGCATGTGCTGAATTTGGTGGTGCAAAAATTAATTCACAACTACCCTGACATGTCTGAGCTGCTGCATAAATTGCGGGCTGTCTGTGCGCGCTTCCGGCGTTCTCATCCTGCCGCCGCTCGGCTGTCTGCTCTACAGCGTAACTTTGGCCTTCCCGCTCACCGCCTGATATGCGACGTGCCCACCAGGTGGAACTCCACCTTGCACATGCTGGAGAGACTGTGCGAGCGGCAGCAGGCCATAGTGGAGTTTCAGCTGCAGCACGCACGGGTGAGTCGCACTGCAGAACAGCACCACTTCACCACCAATGACTGGGCCTCCATGCAAGACCTGTGTGCCCTGTTGCGCTGTTTCGAGTACTCCACCAACATGGCCAGTGGCTATGACGCCGTTATCAGCGTTACAATACCACTTCTATGTCTCCTTGAGAAAACACTTAGGGCGATGATGGAAGAGGATGTGGCCCAGGACAAGGAGGAGGAAGAAGGGTAATCTCTAACACTTTCAGGCCAGTCTTTTAGAAGTGGCTCAGAAAAAGGATTTTTGCAACAGCAGAGGCCAGGTACAAACTTGGTCAGCCAGGGCCCACTACTGGAGGACGAGGAGGATGGGGATGAAGCATGTTCATAGCGGGGTGGTATCCAACGCAGCTCGTGCCCATCACTGGTGCGTGGCTGGGGGGATACGGAGGACGCAGACGATATGCCTCCTACAGAGGACAGCTTGTCCTTACCTCTGGGCAGCCTGGCACACATGAGCGACTACATGCTACAGTGCCTGCGCAACGACTGCAGAGTTTCCCACATTTTAACGTGTGCGGACTACTGGGTGGCCACCCTGCTGGATCCCCGTTACAAAGACAATGTGCCGTCCTTAATTCCCTCACTGGAGCGTGATCGGAAGATGCGCGACTACAGGCGCACGCTGGTAGACGCGCTCCTGAGAGCATTCCCGACTGACGCCGGGGGACAAGTGGAAGCACAAGGCGAAGGCAGGGGAGGAGGAAGAGGTCGCCAAGGACTATTTTAAAGCCATTTTAATTTAAAAAAAGGGCAAATTTTAGTGCCCTAAATTGAAAAAATTCTTATTTTCAATTGTCGGGTGACATTTTACCATTTTTGGCGTATACAAACCCCTGCTGTGCCTGGGTTACAGGGGCCTAAATCCCTCAAAATCCTCTGTTGTATTGCTGGGTGACATGAACCCCCTTTTGCCATGAATGAACCCCTGCTGTGCCTGGGTGACAGGGGCCTAAATCTCTCAAAATCCTCTGTTCTATTGCTGGGTGACATGTACCCCCTTTTGCCGTGAATTAACCCCTGCTCTGTATTGCTGACAGGAGCCTAAATGTTTTAAAATCCTCTGTTCTATTGCTGGGTGACATGAACCCCCTTTTGCCGCGAATGAACCCCTGCTCTGCATTGCTGACAGGGGCCTACATTTAGTGAAAACATCTTTTACTGATCGGAAGATGCGCGACTACAAGCGCACGCTGCTGATGGCATTCCCACCTGACAGCGGGGGCACAGTGGAAGCACAAGGCGAAGGCAGAGGAGGAGAAAGAGGTCGCCAACGCAGCTGGGGCACCTCCAGCACCTGAGAAGGCAGGGTTAGCATGGCCCACATGTGAAAAAGCTTTGTCAGCCTTGGAGGTGCTGACCTGCCCTGCAGCCAGTGTATAGTGTGAACGTGTGTTTAGCACGGCAGAGAGCATTATCACAGGCCACAGCCAATGTGGACAAGCTTACATTTATTAAAATGAACCAGGCATGGATCCCACAGGACTTGTCCGTACCTTGTGCAGAATAGACATTTATACCAGCCTCAACCATCCATTCTTGTACTCAAGTGCACTTATTCTTTGTTTTATTTTGTTATATGTCCCAATATCAGTGTTGGCTACCTATTCCTCCATCACCGCCGCTTCAACCTACACCGCCACGTCAACCTACACCGCCACATCCTCCCATCCACCGCCTTCTGAACCTCCTTCTCCTAGATCCAGATTGTTATTTTGAATTTTTCTGTATTTTATGTTATTTTAAGTCGATTCCCTATCCACATTTGTTTGCAGAACAGTTGCCATGCTCTTAACCACATTTTGATGCCATTTGCAGCCCTCTAGCCCTTTCCAGGACTATTTTATTGCCATTTTAGTGCCCAAAAGTTCGGGTCCCTATTGACTTCAATGGTGTTCGGGTTCGGGGTCAAGTTCGGGTCAAGTTCGGGCCCAGAACACGAACTTTTTTTCAAGTTCGGCCAAACCTGCCAAACCCGAACATCCAGGTGTCTGCTCAACTCTAATCATCAGTAAATCGAGGAGAATTCCTTCAAGCACTGTAATATCTAATCATTTATACAGTGGGATTATATATTATGTTTAGTAGGGATTACTTTTTTTTGTTGTGTATACGTTTAAAGTTTAAATATCGTTTAAAGTTTAAAGTTTAAAATTATGTCTAAGCCATCTCTTATCCCCACATTACACCAATAGCAATGGCATAGAGGAAGATCATGCAGCTGCTGTGCGGACATTGGAGAGAAGGTCTCAGGCCCAGTTTGTTGGCTCCTTCACTACTTGGTGGTCAGAACCTGTGCAGGACTCCACCATCCTGAGAAATTACATTGAAGGCAAGCCAAGGGGTATATTATCAAGTGTCATGGACAGTGCATGGAGGAGGAGACAAACACCAGGTGCTTAAGTGTTTATAATAATAATAATAGTTATATAGCGCCACCATATTCAGCAGCGCTTTACCATTCAGAGGGTTCATGTACAAAAGAACATCACAATGTAACTAGCTAATATAAAACTGAAACACCAGGAGTGAGGGCCCTGCTCGCAAGATCTTACAATCTATGAGGAAAAAGGGGTGACACAAAAGGTAGTTGATTGTTATATTAAGTAGTCTAGCCATCTCTGTACTGAAAGGAGTGGTGTAGGCCGATCTGCGTGCGCTAGTGCTTTGGGTGTAGGACTGTTAGCAGATCAAGTTCAGGTCTGAAGAGTTGGGGGTGGGGGGTTAATGGGGGAAGAGTCTGTGTAGGAAGCATGATAAGCCTGCTTGAAAATATATGTTTTTAAGGTACAGTATGTGTGAAGGTAGAGAAGTCAAGAATTGACCTGATAGTCCGGGGCAGTGTATTCCAGAGAGTAGGTGCAGCTTGAGAAAAATCTTGAAGACAGGAGTGAGAGGTACGAATTATGGAGGATTTTAATCTTAGTTCACAAACAGAATGGAGAGCATGAGTAGGGAGGTACACAGAAATGAGGGAGGAGATGTATGGAGGTGCAGCACTGTGGAGAGCTTTGAGGGTGAGAAGTTTGCACTGTATTCTGTGGTGGATGGGCAACCAGTGAAGTGACTGGCACAGGCTAGTAGCATCAGTGTAGTGGGTGGACAGATAGATGAGCCTGGCTGCAGCACTTAGGACAGACTGAATTATTGAATTATAATAGTCAAGACAAGAATGAATCAAGTCAACAACAAGAGTGTTTGCTGTTTCCTCCGTAAGAAAAGGGCGGATTCTGAAGATGTTCTTGAGGTGCAGATGACAAGAGTGAGCAAGTGATTGGATATGGGGAACAAAGGAAAGATTCGAGTCAAACATGACCCCAAGACAGCAGGCGTCCCCAGAAGTTATGATAGTGTCGCAGACTGAAATTGAAATATCGGGTTTAAGTAGGTTAGTAGATGGGGGGAAAGACAAGAAGTTCAGTTTTTGAAAGGTTCAGTTTTAGATACATAGAGCAGATGATGTTAGAGACCGCGGACAGACAATTACTGGTGTTTTGGAGTAAAGCAGGGGTGATGTCAGGGCATGAAGTGTATAGTTGGGTGTCGTCAGCATAGAGATGGTAGCGAAAGCCAAATCCACTGATAGTCTGTCCGATAGGGGCAACTCTTAGTTGGCAACCCTTGTTGTTCAGACGGGAAACTTTGAAATTTGCTATGTGATCCCTCACTGACTAATAGCATACCAGTAAGGATAGAGTTTGGAAAGCGCAGAGCTAAGATATATGAATAATACCTAATTTTAGGCCTATTACACTATTTTTCCAAACAAATGCAGAGCTGTCGATTCAAGTGAAAATTCTGGGTTTCAAGCCCCCTCACCTGTTCACCCATTGATCATTGTGATTTACCTGGTCTTTGACCATGTCACCTACCCATGAGAATAATTATGGACTCTAAGTTTTTATTTACTGTACTGTAGATCTCTGTGCAGACACTGCATCAAGGCACAGGCAAGTTCAATTGGGGCAGGAAGTGGCTGAATTGTACACAACTTCTTCCACGAGTGGAAGGCGCAGTGGGTAGATATTGTGCACAAAAGCTGGAGATTTGGAGATGAGCATGGTGTGCTCATTGTGCTAGGGTCTGTGCATGTCCTTGTGTTGCCAGGTAAAGTATTGTAGCATCAATAGTGACGGGGGATATACAATAAGTGCACAGGCTTCTATTACTGTGCATCAGGAAGTCAACTCTTCTTATACTACACCCCCCATTCCATACACCCACATACCAACAACCTCCCAGCAGCTGGCATAAAGATTCAGGGATTCAGTTTATTGTTTTTATTGACTCCCAACATTCAACATTCCTGAGAAGATCTGACGGTGACAGATGCCCCCAGTATGCCAGCAACATTTTGTGTGTCTGCCATGGATGCCCCTATTTCAGCCACAGATACCCCATACTTTAGAGGTCACAGAACATGTGCCACTAGCTACAGAGGGCACAGAGCAATAGGCACCATATACAGAGGCCACAGATCATAGTGCACCATATACAGAGGCCACAGAGCATGGTGCACCATATACAGAGGCCACAGAGCATGGTGCACCATATCCAGAGGCCACAGAGCATGGTGCACCATATCCAGAGGCAACAGAGCATGGTGCACCATATACAGAGGCCACAGAGCATGGTGCACCATATACAGAGGGCAAAGAGCATGGTGCACCATATACAGAGGGCACAGAGCATGGTGCACCATATACAGATGTCGGCAAAGAGCATGGTGCACTACCTACAGGGAGAAAAGAATCATGAATGTCAATGGAAACAAGGGGTGCAGAACATGTGCCACTAGCTACAGAGGGCACAGAGCATGACGCAGCACATACTGTACAGAGGGCATCTGGCACTATCTACAGGGGGCACAGAGCACACAGCACTATATATAGGGGGCACAGATTCATGAGTGCCACCATAAACCAGGGGAACAGACCATGTGACACGCTTTTGGCACTACTTGTCCGGCCAATTCTCGGCAAATTTGCTGGGTTGCGGCCGGATCTCTTTCGGTCACCATTATAGCCATGTAGTATCCGACAATGCTGGATACAAAGAGATTTGACAAGCACTAGTGTGAAACTTTCCTTACCTGTCTTGGATCCAGTGCTGGGCACTGCTTCACTCCCCTGGTCTGGCCAGCTCCGTCACCCCACCGGATTATTTAAATCAGACTCAGGCACTTGGATAATGCCTAATTATTCAGGCTTGTCACTGGTGTCCCTGTTACTAGCCGCCCAACTCTGTTGCTCTGGCATCTAATTTTGCTCCGCTATTCAGACCATTAGTTTTGCTCCACTGCAACTCTACTACAATGGCCATCACCTCCACTCTGCTACAACTTTGCTACATCGACTATCATTTCTGCTCTGTTACAGCTTTGCTACATTGACCATTAGTTCTACTCTGCTATAACACTGCTACACAGGCCATCAGTTCTACTGTGCTATAACTCTGCTACACCAGCTGGAGTTTCTACTCTGCTACACCTCTGCTACACGGCCACCAGTGTTAATTTGCTACAACCCCACTACAGCAGTTTTCATTTCTACTCTTACAACTTTGCTATATTGGCTCCAGTTCTGCTCTGCTGCAACCCTGCTACACTGGTTTCCAGTTCCACTTTGCTACAGCTTTGCTACATCATTAACAAACATCTTACATCAATACTGTTATATCAGTCTTCTGTTCAACTCTGCTGCATTAGATACCCAGCTTTGCTGCCCACTCGGCTAGAATGGATCTGAAACTCTGCTATGCTGGTTCTTCAGCTCTGCTACACCTGTCTTCATGCAAGATCTGCTCTACCAGACAAATGGCTTAGAGTATACACCTCACTAGGTCAGAACTTAAAAGGGTTCTCTGGCAATTAAGAAAATAAAAATACTTAAATATTATTATTTTATAAATATATTCCCAAATACCTTTCATTAGTTATAATGGCTCGTTTTGTCTGGGGAGCAAACATTAAGAGAAATAAAATGGCCGCTGCCCTATTAATGCACACAAAACCTGTCCTAATCACACAGCAGGACAAGTTACTTCACAACACTGAGCTAAAGAGCTGCCTCATCCTCTTCTCTACTCTATGATCTTCTTCAGCTGAAACTGTAGGAATGGAGTTCATGAGGAGACATGAAGTACTGAGAGGAGGTGGGGATGTAGCTAATGAGCAGCACTTGCATGCAGTCTCCATTACCACAGCCACACAATACCACAGTCTGTCCTGTCCATCCTCTCTGTACTTCATGTCTCCTCATGAACTCCATTCCCACAGAGATTCAGCTGAAGATCTTATGATCTGTATTCAGGATCATAATCCCTGACAAGTAGGAGAGGAGGATGAGGCAGCTCTTTAGTTCAGTTTTGCGACATAATTTGTCCTCCTGTGTGATTAGGACAGGTTTTGTGTGTACTAATAGGACGGCGGCCATTTTATTTATCCTGATGATTGCTCCCCAGACAAAACAAGCCATTATAACTAATTAAAGGTATTTGGGAACATATGTATAATAAAGTATTATTTAAGTATTTTCGTTTTCCTAATACCAGGAGAACCCCTTTAACAATAAAACATTTAGAATGGAATATTTTCAGCAAAGACTCTGCAGCAATTACCACACATCAAGCTGACAGTCTGTTCTACTTGTGTAATCTGCTACTGAGCTTTCAAGTGTCTGGTCGAGGACTCACCTGACACCCCTGCTCTGTGCGGATGCTTTAATGCACTTATATGATTAGACGTTGACCCTAGCTATCATCAGCTATTATTTGGTCTTGTGTGACTTGTAGAGAGGTCCTCATCTCTCCTTATTTAAACCAAAGACTTATCCAGTTCTAATCTGCTTTATGTAAGAAAACACTTCATAATGTCAATTTTATGCAGGTCTAAATATGAAATAAATTAAGATCTGGATAAAAGCACTGTTTGATTTACTTCTGTTTATTGGCTAAATGGAAATCTGTGATAAAGCCCACATTCCTAACGTCCAGCAAGGCTTTAAAGCAATAAGAATGAAGACCTTATGTCATTTATAATGCTGGCTTAGGTAATGTGTAACAGTTGAAAATCTAATAAAGAGGTCAAGAATGTTAATTTTGACATTCACAAATGTTAATTTGAAAGGATTTTTCTAAGTGTTTTTTTTTTTTTTAACCGATGACCTATCGTCTGGACCCCCACTGATCAGCTGTTTGAGAAGGCAGCAGTAGCACCATGGCCTTCTCCAGCTTTTCCTAAGCCGTGTGATGTACAGCTATACAATATATGGTGCTGTGCTTGCTAAGAAGAGAGAAGGCTATGGCGCTACTGCAAGCTCCTATACTTTCTCAAACAGCTGATCAGTGGGGTCCCAGGCGTTGGATGGGGTCCCAGGCGTTTTCTGGGATTTGCGTCCTCACCTATCCCTTGGTTGAACTTGATGGACGTTTGTCTTTTTTCAACCGTATTAACTATGGACCCCCACCGATCAGATACCCTGTGGATAGGTCATCAGTAAAAATCACTTGGAAAATCCCCTTAGGGTATCATTAACAAGTGGCATAGTTATAGGATTCATATATATATTTATTACCTGTTATATAGAGCCAACATATTACGTAGTGCTAAACGCCTAAGGGGGGACATGATTAACCTATACAAATATATAAATGGGCAACACAGAAAATACAGTGAAAAACTGTTCCATGTAAAATGCCCTCAAAAGACAAGGGGGCACTGCCTCCGACTGGAGAAGAAAAAGTTCAGTCTCCAGAAGCGTCAAAGCTTCTTTACTGTAAGAACTGTGAATCTGTGGAATAGACTTCCTCAGGACGTGGTCACAGCAGGAACAGTGGACAGTTTTAAAAAGGGTTTCGATGAATTCTTAAAAGTAAATTACATTAATGCTTATGAAAATGTGTAGAAATCTGAGCCTCACCTTCTTCTGGGATTCACATCCCCACTAGTGTTGATCGAGCCTTATTCACGCGCATAACAAAACACAAGGTGCATATTAAAATATATAACACTATATAGCGACTATATAAACTGACTATGGTCTCTGCTGCACTGGTCTCTGCTGCACTGTACCGTATTTTTCGCTCTATAAGATGCACCTAGGTTTTAGAGGAGAACAATAAGAAAAAAATATTTTTCATTACACCTCAGGTCAGACCAGCAATCAGACCCCCAATATTAATCAGACCTCAGATCAGACCCCCAATGGCTCAGATCAACCCCCATCTATCAGCCCCCCATGTCAGCCATATGTCAGCCCCCCATGTCAGCCATATATCAGCCCCCCATGTCAGCCATATGTCAGCCCCCCATGTCAGCCATATGTCAGACCCTCATGTCAGCCATATGTCAGCCCCTCATGTCAGCCCCTCATGTCAGCCATATGTCAGCCCCTCATGTCAGCCATATGTCAGCCCCTCATGTCAGCCCCTCATGTCAGCCATATGTCAGCCCCTCATGTCAGCCATATGTCAGCCATATGTCAGCCCCTCATGTCAGCCCCTCATGTCAGCCCCTCATGTCAGCCCCTCATGTCTGCCCCTCATGTCTGCAATATGTCTCCCAGGTCAGCCATCAGCCCCCAGTGCAAATAAAATAAAAAATAAAAAACACTTACCTCTCCTGCTCCTGGTCACCATCGCGATCCTCTTCATCCTGCTGTCGGCTGGCTGTGTATAGCGGCGCACAGTGTGAGATCACAGAGCGACCTCACGCTGTGCGCAGCCCTGCACAGCCGATAGCCGAACCGTGGACCAGGAAGCGATGAGTACAAATCCTTCACCGTTTCCTGGTCATTAGTACAGAGTTAAAGACTGCCCTGATCGCCACGGCCTGGCAAACCATCTTCCAGGGCCCGGTCCTGAGCCGCGGCCCGGTGGTTGGGGACCGCTGCTCTAAAACATTAGGGGTGAGGGTCTGCTGCTGAACTGACCCTCTAAAACATTAGGAGTGAGGGCAGCCTAATAAAACATGTTGATATGATGGAGGAGGAGGAGAAAAGGAAGATTGAACCATATACCCTTTTTAGTGGTGGAAGGGGTGCATGGGAATACAGTGTATTCAATACACCATAAAAGCCACATTTAAAGTGCCTTTATGTTCAGCCGCTTTCCTCTGGTGGAGTAGAGAAGTCAGGTGCAATCCAGGCCTTGTTCATTTTGATAAGAGTCAACCTGTCAGCATTTTCAATTGACAGGCGGATACGCTTATCAGTTATTATGCCCCCAGCAGCACTAAATACCCGCTCTGACAAAATGCTTGGCAGGCCAGCACTTCCAAGGCATAGAGCGCCAGTTCGTGTCACGTGTCCAGCTTGGACATCCAATAGTTGTAAGGCACAGAGGGATCATTGAGGACGCTGACACGGTCTGATACGTACTCCTTCACCATCTTCCAAAACTTTTCCCTCCTTGTGAAACTAGGCCGCGCATCAGGGTGAGCGTACTGGCGGGGTGTAATGAAACTGTCCCTGGCCTTGGAGAGTGTTGCCTTGCCTCTGTTGGAACTGTGTGTTTCTCTCGTCTCAACTCCTCAGTAGCCCAAGGAACTATGTACTCTGCCCCCAGCTTAGTCAGCTGTAAATTTTTCCACAAGGACCTTCTGATATTGCACCATTTTGCTAGTCCTCTCTACCACAGGAATGAGAGATGAGAAGTTCTCTTTGTAGCGGGGGTTAAGAAGGGTGAACAACCAGTAATCGGTGTTGGCCAAAGTGCGTATAACGAGAGGGTCACGGGAAAGACAGCGTAACATAGAGTCAGCCATGTGTGCCAGAGTCCCAACAGACAAGACTTTGCTTTCCTCATCAGGAGGATGACTCTCAACCTCCTCATCCTCTTCCTCCTTTTCGGCCCATCCACTCTGAACAGATTAAATAAACCTGATATAGGTACTACCCTCTGTAGCGGAGGCAACTGTCTCTTGCTCCTCCTCCTCATCATCATCCAATTTGCGCTAAGAAGACGAACTTAGGATGGTCTGGCTATCACCCTGTGTACTGTCTTCCCCCATTTCCACCTCTTCCACATGTAAAGCGTCCACCTTCATTGTGAGCAGCGAGCGTTTCAGTAGACACAGAAGTTGGATGGTTACGCTGATAATAGCGGCATTGCCGCTCACCATCTGTGTTGATTCCTCAAAGTTGCGTAAAACTTCACAGAGGTCAGATATCCATGCCCACCCAAGCTGACTGGAAAGATGACGACCATGTTGCAGCTGGTATTCCACTATGGCCCTCTGCTGCTCACAAAGCCTGGCCAACATGTGGAACGTGGAGATCCAGCACGTGCTCACATCTCACAACACTCGGTGGGCTAGCAATTTCAAACGCTGCTGCAGCATTGCCAGACCGGCAGCAGCTGTAGATAACTTTCGGAAATGGGCACACACGTGGCGCACGGCCATTATGAGACACAACCATGCCTGGTTGTAGGTTGAGTGGTGAGAGCCACAGCTCAGTCTGGTCCCTTAAACCCTGCCACAGCACTGCGGCAGTGTGCTGTTTGTCACCTAAGCAAATTAGTTTCAGCACGGCCTGTTGGCGCTTCCTTACAGCAGTGCTACTGACTAATGGCTGACTGGTGCTGCAAGATGAGAATTCAGAGGTGGAAGTGGAGGAGGAGGTGAAGGGGGGTTGCAGCCACTAATGTAGGTGGTGCCGGAAATCCTGATGGAAGTAGGGTCCGCAATCCTTGGCGTTGGTAGCACCTGTGCCATCCCAGGGTACGTCTCGCTCCCGGCCTCCACAACGTTCACCCAGTGTGCCGTCAGGGAAATGTAGCGTCCCTGGCCAAAAGCACTTGTCCATGTGTCAGTCGTTAAGTGGACCTTCCCAATAACTGCGTTGGTCAGGGCACAGGTGATGTTACGGGACACATGCTGGTGTAAGGCGAGGACGGCACACCGGGAAAAATAGTGGCGGCTGGAGACTGAGTAACGAGGGACGGCCGCCTCCATCAGGCTGCGGAAAGCCTCAGTGTCCACAAGTCTAAATGGCAACATTTCCAGGGCTAGCAATTTGGAAAGGTGCGCATTTAGTGCTATGGCCTGTGGGTGGGTGGCTGGGTATTTGTGCTTTCATACAAAGTCCTGGGGTATAGACATCTGTACGCTGTGCTGGGACACAGAAGTGAATGTGCTAGCTGATGGTGCTTGCAAAGGTCCAGGTGCAAGGCAGGAGGCATCCAGGCCTGCGTCTTGGACAGGCGATTGGCCAGCACGTAACACAGGGGAAGAGGAGGCAGTGGTGTGACCCGCAGACACTGATTGTGGACCCAGGCGTTCGGCCCACCTATTAGGGTGCTTTGATTCCATGTGACTGATCATGCTGGGGGTGGAGAGGTTGCTAGTGTTCACGCCCCTGCTCATTTTGGTACGGCACAGGGCGCAAATGACAATTTTTTTATCGTCCGCACTTTCCTCAAAAAAGCGCCAGACTGCGGAACACCTACCCCTTGGCAAGGGAATTTGCCGCAAGGGAGTGCTCCAGGGAACAGATGCAGGCCTGTTTGTTGTGGCCCGCCTTCTCCATTTTGCCACCCTACTGCCTCTTCCAGCCTGTTGCGGAGCTGCGGATCCCTCCCCCTCTGTACTGCTGTCCTCGCTCGGCTTGCCACCTTCCCAAGTTGGGTCAGTGATTTCATTGTCCACCTCCTCCTCCACTTTCTCACTCGGGTCATCCTCCTGACTTGTTGACCTAACAAGAACCTCACTAATTGACAACTGTGACTTATTGGCAACTGTGTCTCATCATCATCATCCACCTCGTGAAACACTAATTGCCGTTCCCCACCATCATCTTCTTCTAACTGTGGATGCTCAAGAGTTTGGGAATCAGTGCACAAGATCTCCTCATGTCCCTCTTCAAGCGGGGTTGGCGAGAGGCCCAAATCAAGGAATGGTTCTGAAAAGAGCTCCTCGGAATATCGGAGTGTGGGATCGCTTTTTTGACAAGAATCTCCATGGTGGAAGGAAGGAGGATCGGGGTGAGGATTCTGTTGACCAGACTCTTGGCTACTGAGACTGAACTTTGTGGAAGACAGGGTGGTGCTTAACCGACTGGAAACATTATATGCTGCAATCCACCCTGGTCGCACTGGTGTGACTTTTAGAGTGGTGTCCTGTGCCGCCCTGCAAACTGGGACATGAAGCTAGGTATCGTGGATTAGTGTGTTTCTTGTGCTCTGGCAGCATGCACAGTTTTACTGCGCCCAGGGCCACGGCCTCTGCGTGCATGATCAGCATTACAGCCACTTCCCCGTCCCTTACTGCTCGTCTTGAGCATATTAAATGGTATATATGTTTGCAAGTATGTCACACGTACAGTAGGGCAGGTTTTGTAAGTGTATGCGCAAATAAATTACACTGAATGTCACAGATATTTAGGATGTGCAAACGTTATACAGGAGATGTTGCGCTGCGATGCAGTACATTGCAGGAAAAAAGGCAAAGTGGAGCATTTTATGTCTCAATTTTAGACACCAACCCAATTGTGAACCACACATTAAATAGGTAGATAGGAAGACTTTTCTCTGAAAAACTTTGGAATCAGTGAATTAAGGATAAGGTTCCCTTTATTGGTCATATGTGGACACTCCTGAGCAGGAAATAACCATTTGCTTATGGCAAGCAGATGCCTGCCCCTGTGTTTCTGAAAGGGAGACCCCCCTCTGTCCCCTGCAGAGTCTCCCCCCCCCCCCTCCCGCCGTAGCAGCAGCAGCAGCATCCATTTCAGTCTCCTCAACATGATGGAGCAGTTTTCCCACATGCCATGCCCGACAGTCAGGAAGCTGACAGCTCACTCTTCAATGTCCAGGTTCAGGCCAACCTAAACTATGGCCAGTCTCTGTCGCATACCCAGTTCCTCTCATGGATTTCTGGGCAGGCAGGCTGGAACAGTGGCCCAAACTGGCACAACACGCTCTCTATCTTCTTTCTTGTCCTGCCTCCAGTGTCTTCTCGGAGAGGGTTTTTAGCGCTGCGGAGGGGGCATGGTGACACCAAAACGAACCAAATTGTCCTCTGACAGTGTCCAAAACATCACTTTTGTCAAAATAAACCAAGCCTGGATTCAGGAGGTTTTTCACACTCCTCCAGCTGATTCTGCCGTATAGACCTCACCCTCCTCTACTTGCTGGTGGTGCCCCATCTTGCTACGGTTGCTGTCTGTCTGCATGTTATCTCCTTCTGTAAAGCTGCTGCTGCAGCTTGCATCATGCTACAAATTATTGGGGGAGAGGGGTTTTACACAGTTGAATTTTTTTTTTGTAGGGAGGTACATTTTTTTCAGGCGCAGCATAGATGTACGTGATGAATGTATCTACAGCGACATTTTCTCACAATCGAGGCAACGCTGGAAGCTGCAACGCATCATGCCACTGCCACTAATGCCTGAGGGTTAGTTCCATGTACTCATTTTCCACACAGTTGAAATTGTTAAATTTTTTGTCCCCTCTGTTACATTTTTGGGAAGGCACACTGGTGCTACATAATTTTAGTGGATTACTGCATCAATACCACCATTTGCTCACAGAGCAGGCAAAGCTGGAGCCTGAAATGCATCATGCCCCTGCCACTAATGCCTGAGGGTCAATTCCGTGTACTCACTTTCCACACAGTTAAAATTTAGAAAATTTCTTGGGGGGGGGGCTAAATTATTTTAAGGCACAGCATAAATGTACGTGATTACTGTTTATACAAAAATGCTCTCACAGTCCAGGCAGGCAGGCTGACTGCAATCAATAGACCTCTCGTTTCTGCCAGTGCCCCATCTTGCTGTCTGTCTGCCTACCTACCATCACGTTTTGTATGGCTGCTGCTGAGGCCTGCATCATGCAACTAAAACCACTTGCTAACCATCACATTCCCTCGAGGTACTTAAAAAAAAAAAATCCTATAACACTGTGTGTGTTTAAACATCATCTGTCCAGATCAGGAACAATTTTTTTAAGCTTTGGAATATGATATATGAACATGTGCCGGCGCGGTGTGTTTTTAAGCACACTGTATGATAACACCGTCAAGTGCATTTACCCATAGGTATGTATGTCAGTGTCACACAGACATCAATTACTATTGCTGTCATTGCGTGCCAGAGCTTAGGGAGGGGGGAACATACCAACTTTCAGGGCAATTGGAGCAACTTCGGTTTGGCCCAAACCCAACTTTTTAAAAAATTTGGAGACCCGGACCCAAAACTAAACTCTACTGGTTCTCTCATCTCTAATCTGTACACAATAATGGGAAAAGTGCTCGAGCAGGTTGTTGCATAGCATATTCCTGCCCTGAACTGCCTTTTATAGATGTTACAAGTGGTTTTGGTCTCTGTGAAACATCCAAGGTGCAGATTTAGTAGACAATTTGGTCAATTATTCCATATTTCACACTAAAGGCATAGATCAAGCGTGTCTTTGCACATTAAAGGAATGAGAACTGCGGGAGGGAGGATGAGTTTTTTTTGGTGATGTGGTAATTTGCTACATGAGATATAATATGGGTTTCAGGAAGTTGACACCGATCTGTCCTGGAAATTTAATTCAGGAAAAATTTGTAGTGCAAAGAGCTGATCTTCAAGTAGAAGTGCAAGGCACAGTTACCGCCCGTTAGAATTTGGTGGCACAATGGAACCACCATTTCTATGGTAAAGAGGACTAATAATGAATGCTTGAGCATTCTTACATTTGTCTGTACCATAAGATGTATCTCCCAGAAGTAATGATTAGGGACATGTGAGTTACACTGGAAGTCGACACATGCCTGACATTAAGTTGATTTCTAATTAGTATATAGAGCAGTTTTCTCATTTAATGTTTTATTTGCTCTTCGTTTAGGTCCAAGCGAAGGAAACACAATGGCAATCAGTGGTGTTTTCCTGGAATTATTCCAAAGGATTTTTATGACTGCAATACATCCATGTCTTTTCCATGCAAAGTTTTTTCCATTACTTATATCCATCTGGAATCCGTTGTCAACACAACCTGGTACCTATGAGGTGCTTAATAATGTAGAGATGCTTCTCATCAGTCTAAGACCATCAAGCTGGGATACCACATTTTATCCAGTCAGACACCCAAGCTCTCCTCAAGGACTGTCAAAAAGCTCACTTCTTCATCACAGTTTGAGTCATCTCTGAGATCTTCTCCATATGCACCAATTATCGGCATGATATAGTCCTTAACCAGTTTTCATATGGTTTACCAGGAGATTGAATTCTCCATTTCCTCACAATGGAAATCTCATCATCTCTCTTGGTTTGCTGCCATCGACAGAGTAAATTGAATTTGTTTGATCAGAGCACTGCATGGGCAGCAACACAGGTCTAATTTTTAGAATTGAACAGAGGTTAGATAGCCATTAATGGCTGCCAAGGAAATGTAAAATATCCCAGTAAAATATTCACGTGGTTAAACATATGGTTAGAAAACAGATGGTTTATACATAGAACTTAACTTTTTAAGATTAATTTTATTTTCAGGTTATTGCTTCCAATGAGTATTAGGAGATAATACCACCCAGACTGGAGAACATATTGGATGCTCTTAATCCGGACTTACTATGAGTGGTAAGTATTCAAGAAGTTACACTAGATGACAGGCTTTCTAATTTTAGTCTAAATGGAATTTTATTTCCATGTTTGTGGGTAAATGGTTTGTGCAAACTGGAAATGCTGTATATAGTATTAGATTTGCCCCAGGAGCCAGCATTCACTATGTCCACTCACGAGTGCAGGCACCCATTAACATAAGAATGTGCGTACTTAAAAATCTGGTTAACATTAGAGATGAAGTTTCTTAAAATTTATTTTGGGTGAATCAGCCAGCAGTTTCGATTTGGTCTGAATAAATTTGGTTCATATTGAAAGTGCCCCAAATGCCCTAAAAAATCATATATGGCCCACTGAAGTCTTCCAGCACTGTATCCAACCTTTTTCAATCACTTTAACGCCAAGAAAGTATTAGGAATGTCAGTGGTGGGGGACCTAGTAAGGAAGGAAAAAGAAGGGGAGCCTTGGATACAGCGAGGTGCAACAGCACTGCCCTTGTGACACCCAGGGGCTAAGTAGCATACAATACAAAGCCTAATTTCTCCATAATGACATCACCAATGGAAATAGGATCAGCACCTTTAGAATGTGTTGATAAGCATGCATTTGGCATGTAAGATGGATTCATAGTGAGCCATGTGGTGACAGATTCAATTTAAACAATAAAATGTCACCACTAAGGAGAGCTGCATGCACACTGTTTTATTATTGAGAGCTCTATAATTCCTTATGCACTGAGCTCCCTCTAGTGGTAACTGCAAGCAAACAGGATTTTTTCATGTAACTCTATGGCTTTGTGAAAGGAAAGAGGGAATTGATTTGAAGTGTTAGGACAGCTGCCCATGGCCACCTCTGCCTGGCTCTCCCCTGTAGGCACAGACGACGCACTACTCACTATGTTGCTGCCTCCATGCTTCGGCCTATTACTTCAGACTCTGTCCCCTTAGGTCGCCCATGCTCACATCTGGCTTCTTAAAATCCTTCCTCACCAATGGTGTATTTAAGGTACCCTCTCCAAACAGAGGGTGCCTGAGCATTAAGGTTCCCTGATGACCAGTAAACGTGTTGAAGCCTAGTGCTTCTGCAATTCTCCTGCATTTTGCCTGCATTTATACTGCGTTTGTTCCTGTCTGTGCTCCAGCCCTGTACCCGCCCTGCCTGTGTGTTCCTGAACTTACAGTTACAGTTCTGTTCGTGTTTAAGTTAACCCAGCCACCCTGCCTTGTCCGTGTTCCTGTCAAGTATCCAGACTTCCTGACCAGCCTGTGTCTTCACAACCACCCAGCCTACCAGGTTATCCTGTGTCTCCTTTTATCTAAATTACCAGTGTGTAACCTTCATCTAAGCATTAGTTTAGATTTAGATTGTTCAGACTTATCCCAGTGGGTCAACTGCCAACTACAGTATACCGTAACTATCCCAGGAGGTAGAGATCTGGTTGCTTTCCTGCAGCAAAGGCCAGATCCCTGTACAAGGGTTAAATACTAGGGGAGCACCAGAGTAACACCTTCAGGGCTAGTTCAAAGCCAAACTGGTTAGTTGGCAGAGTGGGTCCACACTCACTTATCCATAACATGAAGCTTTATAAAAGAAAAACAAATTTAAAGGTTTCTGCCCTAGACCACCTCCATTAACTCCACCATCATTTCAACCCACCACTAATATTCGGTGTTAACCATGACAATCTTTATAAAGCAGTGAGAGCATTTTTGCCTTCACAGCTGTGGGCGCCAACACATGATAACCCCTTTTCACAAAGCCTGGAAAAAAAAGCATAAAATATATAAGAAAAAAATAAAAATAAAAATTCAAATGTATCCAAATCCATGTATAGTTTACTTGAATTATGACTTTCCACAGATGAGTTCTAAAGGTTAAAAAAATCAGGAAGCAAGGCTGTGAACTATGGGATTCAAAAGAAACATTTTGATTCCTTCATTCTACCATCAAGGGCTCTGCACTGAGAACGTCTTTGAAGTTTGAAGTTGTTGAAACTAAATTACTCTTAAAGGAAAAATGCTATAAATCAAACTGTCCACTTAGGAAGCGATCACCTCGTACAGCCATGCTTCCTGCCACTGCGAGGTGAATGATTGGATGATGTCAACACCATATAATGAACTCTAGTTTTCATGGTCTTTCATTCTCAATTGCACATAAGTCCTGAAATCACATTTATAAAGGTATTTGATGTGACATACTAATACAGAACTGGACCTTTAATTGGCAAAAGACATATTGGCCACCAAAAGGAACATAAAGTATGTATTAATGTTATGTCAACTCACAGAAATTCATAGGTAATTCTTTGTCAGTTACATTTTTTTTTTCACCTTTCTGCATTTTAGCAGCCATAACCTTAATTCTTTAGGTTAGGATAGTCTTGTGGGTAACCTAGTCTTGTGGGTAACCTACAAAGTGTAGTTTTTAATGTAATTTTTGTACAAGAAAATGTATTTTATTTATTTATTTTATGCACTCATCTAGCGCTCATATTCATTCATAGATTTCAAGAGAAAACATTTCTAAACCATTACCTTAGGTTTGTACTGTAAAAAATGGATGCTATTTGTGCAATTTATCAACTGGCTGGGTTCACCTCGAGACCTGAAATATGTGGAGCGTATTATAGATTCTGGAGAAAAAAAAATTCCCAAAATTTTTGGATTAACATATACCATGTGGTCTTAAAAAACAAAGTTTATTGTACCACACATTCATGTACTTCTGCCATTTTCAATCATACCTTATATGTGTTTTTTACATCTTGTCTGTGCTCCACGCAAGACGTCGAGAGACTGGAGAGCATTTTGGATTTTGGAGGACTATTTTTCTGTTGCCGATTCCATGGCACCATACAGTCAGATGTTGTGAACTGCCAAAAAACTTGAAAATAAGGTGAAAGTAAACCCCACCTCAGCCAAATTTATTGTGAGTGTTTAGGCACAGTAAGAAAAAAAAAGTTCCATCACAAAATAATAATTATGCAGGAAATGATTTATTTTGTGTTTAAAGGCAATGTATTAAATTTCCAGAATCTTTATACACCACATAGGAATTCTATACTATTAACTGCAGCAGATACAGAGACACCTGTTATGTACAGTGCTTGGATTTCCATTGCGCCAGGTACGGTTTCATCATTTGGCAGTCGAAATCTACTGCCCCCATTTACTTATTATATTCAACGACACAGAGTGGCTTTTCAGCATGTGCGTGTCTTCAACTCAGACTTACTGGGACAAAGGAATTGTCATGGATTGTGCTGAGTAAGAAAACATTTTACTTATCTCTGAATTTCACTGCCAGCGATTCTGAGCTGGACAGAGATGCCGACACTTCTCTCTGGTAAGACCCTCTTGTTTTTTCTAATTGTCCCACAGGACACAGCCTCCCTCTCATATAAGTGTTTGAACAGTGGAATACTTGTATAGTAGTTGTCCACATATAGATGATAGCCTTGATTTAGTAGCAAATTCATTAATTAGATCCAGAACAATATATAGGATGGGCAATCATGGGAATCCAACTTGCTGTCTTTTCCTTCGGACACCATAAATGTATAAGTGTAGACAGTACTATTTTCGCAAACTGTAACTTATACGTCAGGACAACGCATCTAGAAACTTGGGTTGTACTGTTTGAATGACAGTCGGCTAGTAATGTGGATCAAGGATTCATCAAATGCAAAAATTTTCTTAGAGGTATAAATTTCTCTACATTTTCAATTAGGGTAAGAGATAAGGGCTTCAGCTTATAAAGCCTGTCTTGCCCAGTTTAATTGTCTTTGCAACAAAGGGAGTTATCATTAAAATGTAAAAAGCTCATGGAAATTTGGTAACATTACACAACCATCACAGATGTAAAAGTTTGCGTATGATGTATGGAACATGTAGACCAGCAGGATGTCAGCTCAGCATTTTTAAAGATTCCCATGTTGAACATTAGGACAAGGAATATTTTTTTATTTCTGGCACATTAGTCGGCCTTTTAAATTTGGATTTTACATAAGATAAATTTGGATTGTTTGCCAATATTGTTGGGCATGTACATTTGTCTGATATACAATTTCTTCTAAAAGTCCTCGGTAATTCCATTTGTTATTCCGGTATTGAGATCTGGCAGATGATCTCAATACCGGAATGAAACAGATCCAATTTGGTTTTTCACTTCAGAATGCATCCATTTCATTAAACGGAAAAAACGTGAAAAACTCATCCGGCATTAATCACATTGAAAGCCAATGGGTGACAGATCCGTTTTTTTAGGTCACCATTGACTTAGATTGTTTTTAGCGCCGAAGATTTTATGCCGCAATAAAGCTACAAATTTTTTCCACCATTTCTTGAGCTGGATTTTCCTATATTTTCGAATTTACAAACAATGTACTTTATTGTGCAGTGTACATAGTGTGTATGCAGTGTGCGAGCTTGTCAACTTCATTACTGCTCTCTGCCCTGGATGCCTCATTCCAGCATACAATTAAGTTTAGTAAGCTAGCTATTAACTACCTGACTGTGCAGATCTAAAAGGAAACATCTGCCTAATTTATGTGTATTTTCCACAGTGCTGATAGAAATAGACTGTTACATTCCAGCAGTCAACCCCTAAGCTTTTCTGTAACGGAGGGTTACTGGTATCAAAGCTCATCAGAGTGAAGGGAGCCTTTGATTAATCTAGTCTTGCAATTAAATTGCAGGAAATTGTGCACAGGTTTACTGAGCGGCGGACTTAAATAAGGTGCAGGAGGTGGAAGCAGAGATAATTAGACCAATGACACAAGGAAGCCCCAAATACATGAGAACTTTATGGTTATATACATATATACTGTATATGTATCCTTACATATCATAAATACTACATATCATACATGCTACAAATGCTGATATCAGTATTAGTGGTATCTGTAAAGACATTTCAACAGACGCACATATGGTACCGTACTTGTTCCCCTTCATCTGATAATTTAGAACATGTTGAGTTGTTAACAAACTGTAAGGTACAGAAAAACATCTGCATTTAGGTATGAGCAGTAGAATTGTCCAATGGATCATCAGACCACACTTCATTTTCTTACCACTGACCCTTTAAATCTCAGGCTACTTTCACATCTGTGCTTTCCGTTTCCGCTATTGAGATCCGTCATAGGATCTCAATAGCGGAGGGAAAACGTTTCCGTTTCATTTGGTTGCATCCCCATCGCAGACAGAATAGCATTGCATAAGGATAAATCGGCCAGCACTCGCTTGATGCACGCCGCACGGGACAGGACCAATTCCACGTTCAATAAAGTGAAGAATCCCAGCAGACGTGACTATATGCTCATTAGGAATTTATTGCAAAAGTAACAGTATGTCCCATATTCTTGGACGCGTTTCGGCTAAGCAGCCTTTTTCAACAGGTAAGTGTCCATTACAAAGCACAGGTATATATACACACATCAATGCATGAGGATAGGGAATCTCCCCGTGACGTCAGACGCCCAGATAGGGGTGGTACACTCAAAGTAACATAGAATATCCATAATCAGATAGCAGCACAAGAATTGTATCAGAACATATATTAGAAATACCATCTCAGCAGAGAAATCCTTCATTGGGTGGTAGATGTCTAAAAGACAATAATAGTATATGAATAAATTAAATGTCCAAAATTTAACAGAAATTGTACATTGGTTAACAAAGTAAGATCTCAAATATGCATAATTTCATAGTCCCTATTGAGACCCCTTGGGTGTAAGGTATCCAGGGTGTGGATCCAGTAAGCCTCCCGACGTAATAATAATTTCTTGATGTCGCCTCCCCTTCTGGGTCTGGTGACTCGTTCTATTACCTGGAACTTCAATTGAGCAATGATGTGTTTGTATTTTTCTAAGTGGGAGGGAATTGGTAACAGCAAGTTCTTAGTCCTAATAGTGGACTTATGCTTTCCAATGCGATCTCTGATGGTCTGCATTGTTTCTCCAATATATAACAACCCACATGGACATTTTATTAGATATATCACGTTTGTAGATTCACAGGTGAAAAAAACGTCCACCGGATATGTGCGTCCAGTATGTGGGTGGTAGATATTGGGTCCTTTGATTATATTGGAGCACTGAAAGCAGTGCAGACAAGGAAAAGTACCTTTCCGCTGTGTAGCAAGTACACTCTGCTTTAGGGTACCTTTGGTGCTCCCCATATCAGCGCGTACTAGCTTATCTCTGTAGCTTGGTTTTTTTTTTGTTACAAATAAGCGGGGGGGGGGGGGGGTTAAATTCATCAATCTGGGGGTACGCTTTTCCCAACAGGTGCCAGTGCTTTCTCACAATATTGTCTAATTTATGATTAAAAGGATGGTATTTATGAATCAATGCCACTCTTGGGGCTTTTTCTTTTTCTTTTTCAGATCTACAAGGGTTATTCAAATCTCTTAAGGTTTTTGTTAGAACTAATGAGGGATACCCTCTTTCTTCAAACCTCTTGGTCATTTCATCAATTCTAAGTCTCTGTGTGGAGGGATCAGAGACTATCGGTCTCACCCTCTGATACTGGGATTTAGGAATTGCCCTGTCACAATACTGGTGCAACAGAACTGGAATCCGATGGCCAGGACTTGGGAGCAGAGTATATATAGTACGGAATGTAGCAGAACCCACGCTGTTGTGCCCCGCACAGATGAGGCAGAGTCTGTAGACGAGAACCGAGGTCAGCATTAGCAGAAGTCAGGGCAGGCGGCAAGCTGGCAGGAAGATAGACGAGCAGAAGGTCAGGGCAGGCGGCAAGCAAATACGAAGGTCCAAAAACAGTCCGGGTCGGTAACAGGAGGTAGCAGGGAGAACCGCTAGGGCACAGAACACACGGAGGAGTGAGTTCCAGCAAGAGGATTACGGACTAAAAGCCAAACACAATACTCCAGCAAAGACAGGAAGGTCTGGCCAGTTTAAAAAGGAACAGGAACAGGAAGTGAGATGGCAACCAGGAAACACATAATCCACCATCTTGACTGAGGGCAAACTTGAGAGCAAAGTAAACTATATCAGGGTGGTTTCTGACATGTCCTTTTCAGAGAGGGTGGGTGAGCACTGGTAAAGTGGAGGATACTGTTCCTGTCTGTCTCTTTTCTAAATAGGTCAGTAGAAAGGTTACCATTTAGGTCCTTGATTACCCTTGTGTCAAGAAAACTCACTGTGTGATTATCACAGGTTAATGTAAATTGTAGACCAATGCACGTGTGGTTCAGATGTGAGAGAAAAGACGCAAGGGTCTCATATGCAAAAAAAGGCCCACCCATATGCAAAAAATGTCGTCGATAAATATTTTCCACAGTAGAATGTGGTTGCAATACCACTCAGTGTTGTATACAAATGCATCTTAAAATTTCGACATATATGCATTTGCATAGGGCGGGGCCACATTCAACCACATCGCGGTCCCCCGCCTCTGCAGGTAATAGGCGTCTTCAAACATAAAATAGTTTTCATACAAGACAAGATGAAGAAGTTGTACAAAAAATTCACATTCAGTAGAGGAATAATCACTTTATTCCAGAAATGACTTGACTGCCTGTATACCTCCATTGTGTTCAATGGAGGTATAAAGGCTTACCACATCAATCATCACCAAAAGACTTTCTGGTGGAATAGGTCCTAATTGGGCTATAGTGCTGAGAAAATGTTGCGTATCTGCTAAAAAGGATGGAATGTCCTTTATGAGGGGTGTGAGTATCTTCTCAAGCACTATTGCCAATGGTGATAAAATTGATCCCACTGAAGCCACAATCAGACGTCCTGGGGGGTCAACTAAGGTTTTCTGGACCTTTGGGAGCACATTAAAAAACTGTGTTATTGGTGTGTGGTTAATAAAAAAGGTATACATGTTTTTATCAAAGATACCTAGTGTAGCAAAGTAATCAACAGTCTTCAGGATTTTTTCTTTAATGCGAAAAATCGGATCCCCGATCAAAAGTTCATATGTGTTATTATCCGAGAGCTGTCGCTTAATTTCTGCTACATGCTTCATTCTGTCCATGAGGACAATAGCGCCCCCTTTGTCTGGTGGTTTCAGGACTAAATTTTTATCATCCATTAAAGATTGAATGGCTGTCCTTTCCTGTGGTGTCACATTCTGTGTGAACCGTAGTTCTCCTCTCTTTATCTCATCTATATGTCTATTAATGTCTCTAGTAACCAATTGTACATAAGTTTCAATTGGATGGTATAGTTTAGGGGGCATGAATCTACTAGTGTTCTTCAAACCTAGATCTGCCAGGCGTAAGCCGCTAGGTCTCTCCCCATCATCCGAACCTAAAGTTCTGTTTCCTGGATCAAAGAAATGTGCTTTGAGTCGCAGTTTGTGGAAAAAATTGATTTAAATCTACATCATATTGAAATGTATCAAAATTAGTCGATGGACTAAACGAGAGTCCTTTCTGGAGGGCAGACATTTGTGTAGGACTCAGGATTTTGGAGGAAAGATTAATCACGAGCGATTGATTCTTGCGCCCCGCGCGCTTCCTCCTCCTCGTGGACGCCGACTGCCTCTCCTTAAAGGGATTCTGTCACCAGGTTTCACCCCTTTAAGATAAAAATATGGTTATGTTCAGGGAGCTTTAACCATTCCTAATGTGGTCTTATAAATGTAATATGTAGGCTCTAAAAATACGCTATTACTAACCTGTCAGTCATAAAAATAAGGTGCCCAAGGGGATGTAAATGTTGCCGCCCGCACCCGCCGCCGTTCGTGCCCAGCGCCGCCTCATAATCTTCTGTGACGCCTCCAGCTCTCCTGCTGTAACATCGCTGTGAAAGCCTACCTCCTCCCTCTGTAACATCGCTGTGAAAGCCTCCTGCTCTCTCTCCCTCCCCCCTCCTCCTGCTGCTGTAACATCGCAATGTTACAGCAGCAGAAGGAGGGGGGAGGGAGAGAGAGCAGGAGGCTTTCACAGCGATATTACAGAGGGAGGAGGGAGGAGGGGGGAGGAGGGGGGAGGAGGAGGGAGGAGGGGGAGGAGGAGGGAGGAGGGGGGAGGGTGAGAGAGCAGGAGGCTTTCACAGCGATATTACAGAGGGAGGAGGGGGGAGTGGGGAGGAGGAGGGAGGAGGGGGGAGGGAGAGAGAGCAGGAGGCTTTCACAGCGATATTACAGAGGGAGGAGGGAGGCTTTCCCAGCGATGTTACAGCAGGAGAGCTGGAGGCGCCACAGAAGATTATGAGGCGGCGCTGGGCACGAATGGCAGCAGGTGCGGGCGGCAGCTTGGAGCCATTTACATCCCCTTGGGCACCTTATTTTTATGACTGACAGGTTAGCAATAGCGTATTTTTATTAGCAAAATGAGCCTACAGATTACATTTAAAAGACCACATTAGGAATGGTTAAAGCTCCCTGAACATAACCATATTTTTATCTGGAGGGGATGAAACCTGGTGACAGAATCCCTTTAAAAAAGAACGGGTATCTTGCGGTCCCGTGGATTCGCTTCCGGAGCTGGAGGTAAAGGATCCAAGTCTTGTAGGCCTTCTGTAACCCGGCTTCTGATGCCATGAGGAATCTTGCCATTTGTATACCTGGTTTAGATGATAGTCTTCACTATCACGCAGGAACTTGGACCTTTTCTTTTCCTCCGTTTCTCCGCTGTAGGTAGAAATATAAGTATCCACGGACTCCTTCAATTTACCGAATTCTTCAGAGGTTAAAGAATCTCTCAGCTGTTGTTCAGTTACTGAGATCTGTGTCTGCAATTCAGTCACCGCCGTATGTATGCGATTAATTGTTAGTAAGATAAGGTCATATGAACATTTGTTGATAATCTTCTCAAAGTCTCTGCTATATTCAGGATCCTTAGGAAAAAGTGTAGGGCGTAAATGTACCTTTAAGCCTCTTGGGATCCTTTTGACCTTAAAGTACTCTGCCAGGGTAGTCGCATGTAGTTCATACGAGGTGAGTCTTCTTTGTTCGCGTTCCCAGTGCCGCTTCTGGAATTCGCTTGTGGGGATGTTAAAAAATTCTGATGTGGATGTCACTTGGGAAAGTATCCTCTCAGCATCGGCATCTGCAAAGCTCAATGTTGAAATATCAGAAGTCATCTGGAGACAGCGGTGCACGTTCCTTTAGTTAGGTATAAGGATAAATCGGCCAGCACCAGACCCAGAAGGGGAGGTGACATCAAGAAATTATTATTACGTCGGGAGGCTTACTGGATCCACACCCTGGATACCTTACACCCAAGGGGTCTCAATAGGGACTACGAAATTATGTATATTTGAGATCCTACTTTGTTAACTAATGTACAATTTCTGTTAAATTTTGGACATTTAATTCATTCATATGCTATTATTGTCTTTTAGACATCTACCACCCAATGAAAGATTTCTCTGCTGAGATGGTATTTCTAATATATGTTCTGATACAATTCTTGTGCTGCTATCTGATTATGGATATTCTATGTTACTTTGAGTGTACCACCCCTATCTGGGCGTCTGACGTCACGGGGAGGTTCCCTATCCTCATGCATTGATGTGTGTATATATACCTGTGCTTTGTAATGGACACTTACCTGTTGAAAAAGGCTGCTTAGCCGAAACGCGTCCTAGAATATGGGACATATTGTTACTAATAAATTCCTAATGAGCATAAAGTCACGTCTGCTGGGATTCTTCAGAATAGCATTGCAAGCAGCATTTTTCTGTCCGCGATGTGGTGCGGAGCAAGACAGATCCATCATGACTCACAATGTAAGTCAATTGGGACAAATCTGTTTTGTCGGACACAATAGAAAACAGATCTGTCCCCCGTTGACTTTTAATGGAGTTCATGACGGATCAACCGTATCTGTTCATAACGGATGCAGACAATTGAATTATCGTTACAGAAGCGTTTTTGCTGATCCATGACGGATCCAGCAAAAATGCTGGTGTGAAAGTAGCCTAAGGTTGCTAGCATATATGTCCATGACATGGGCCATGAGCAGTAAGAGTGACAAGAGGAGGTAAGGCGGACTGCTAAGCTAGTAAATAAGCAACGGATGGACCTAGACATTTAATTTTAACTGACCATAGACAAGGTTAACGAAGGAGGAACTTTAATTCTGATCATCAGACAAATTTGAAGAGGGTGTCATATCTGGACATTTATGGCATATTGATAGGTTATGCCATAAAAGATCAATAGGTGTTCTGTCTCAAGGACTTGGACCTACCATGAATGAAGAGCACACTGCATATGCACAGCCTCCTCTCCATTTACTGCTATGGGCCTTCCAAAAATATCCATAGGAGCACAGTTGGCTATTTTTGGAAGCCCCATAGCAGTGAATGGAGAGGACCCCTCACATGGGCGACCACCTCTTCACTTACCACTATGTGACTTCTGAAAATAGGCAAGCGCCTGCCACATTTTTGTCATCCGCTTAGCAGATCCATTTAAAGATATCCAAAAAATAGATATAAATGTACAGTAGAAAATCACAGAACCAAGTTGTTCTAGTCAAAACTTTGTATATCAACGGTAACCGTATTCAAAATTTGAATTCACATAGCTGGGTGACCGCAATTAAAACTTAACATTTAATCATTAATTCATAAAATGAAAAGGCCCAAATATAAAAAAAAATGTATAGATCGTATAAACAGAGGTCTCACTAAATAGTGGTGCGACAATTAACTGCCATACGATGATAATGTGGTCTAAAGATAGACAGAGGATAGAGAAGGATAGGTGTTAAAGAGACAGGGAAACTCTGACCCTATGTGTCCCTGTGTTTACCTACTACTACTCTCTCTAGATATCCCTTAGTGTCTCTCAACCAAGCAACAGTGACTGCCCAGTTTCATCAAGTGATACAGAAACAAAAAAGGAAGAGTGAACATATAATCAAATCAACACAATTGTCCCGACGCGTTTCATTGGCCTCTGCCAAATCCTCAGGGGACAAAACTACAGGGTAATATTATAATGCTAAAGGAGCAAAATCAAAGAATCATTAGATTGTTTGCAAAGCGATGATCAGTCGCTGAACAATGTCTACTTAGCTGTCCATTAGTTGCCCATCATGGTTCAGCAGTAGGTCTTCATTTGGCGTCCTGCATGTGGCAGCAGCGGTATTAGAATCTCACCGGTCCGTATTTGAAGATGCGCTGGATGCCTGAGTGCCTGCCCTCTGATGTCACATGACCGATCACAAGGCCGATCACATGACGGGTCAGATGACTGGACCCACCGCGTGATCGGACGAGACCTGCCTAGGAACGCCTCCTTCAGATGTGAAGCCGCCCCGTGCATGGTGTCAGAGCTACGCGGAGACATAGGCAGAGATGTAGGAGGTGACTGGGCTCAATTCGCCTTCTGCTACATACCCGTCCATATGTTAAAATTATGATATGCCGAGCGCAACTCATGGTGTGAGTATGCGTTCAAGGCAAAAAAAAGTTTTATTGACAGGTACTCAGTTCAGTCACCAATGGAGATATATACTCAATGGCTTAAAATAATACAGAGGCTACTGCGAGGTGGCTCAGTGGTAACTAGTGAACATATGCAGGTTTACATAGATATCGCAGAGAGCAAAAACGCAATGGCTGAGAATTGAAATTACTAAAAGGGTAAGAGCCAAGTGGAGACACAAATGAGTTCATAAAGGCATGTGCATAGGGAAAAGAAAGGCAGGATCCCCTGCCTATGCCTATGGATATCTGTATCTATATACACAGATAAGACCTGCGAAAATATATATACTGATCCAAATATATATAGTGATCTCAATGTCGATTCATTGGTATTGAGGATGTTCAGTCTCTTAAGAGAGGAGGAGACTGGGACAAAAAAAAATTTGCAGAGAGAAACCTGCTTGGTCTTTGAACTTAAAATAGTCCTAGAGGATTAAATGAACAACTACTTTTCGGTTGTTATATATGATATATGTGTGTGTACCATTCTCCTACCGATATATGTGCATTTGAATATCCTTATAGGGGTTTGTGTGCTTCTAGAGTGGGTCAGTATATATATCTCCGCAGGTCTTATCCGTGTATATAGATACAGATATCCATAGGCATAGGCTGGGGATCCCCCCTTTCTTTTCCCTAGGGACATGCCTTTATGACCTTATTTGTGTCTCCACTTGGCTCTTACCCTTTTAGTAATTTCAATTCTCAGCCATTGCGTTTTTGCTCTCTGCGATATCTATGTAAACCTGCATATGTTCACTAGTTACCACTGAGCCACCTCGCAGTAGCCTCTGTATTATTTTAAGCCATTGAGTATATATCTCCATTGGTGACTGAACTGAGTACCTGTCAATAAAACTTTTTTTTGCCTTGAACGCATACTCACACCATGAGTTGCGCTCGGCATATCATAATTTTAACATATGGACGGGCATGTAGTAGAAGGCGAATTGAGCCCAGTTGCCTCCTATATCTCCACCTATGTCTCCGCGTAGCTCTGACACCATGCAGGGGGTGGCTCCACATCTGAAGGAGGCGTTCCTAGGCAGGTCTCGTCCGATCACGCGGTGGGTCCAGTCATCTGACCCGTCATGTGATCAACCTTGTGACTAGTCATGTGACCTCAGAGGGCAGGCACTCAGGGATCCAGCGCGGCTTCAAATATGGCCCGGTGAGATTCTCATACTGCTGTTGCCATACGCAAGACGCGACAGCATGTGCTGCCACGCGCAGGACGCCAAATGAAGACCTACTGCTGAACCATGATGGGCAACTAATGGACAGCTAAGTAGACATTGTTCAGCGACTGATCATCGCTTTGCAAACAATCTAATGATTCTCAGATTTTGTTCCTTTAGCATTATAATATTACCATGAGTTGCGCTCGGCATATCATAATTTTAACATATGGACGGGTATGTAGCAGAAGGCGAATTGAGCCCAGTCACCTCCTACATCTCCGCCTATGTCTCCGCGTAGCTCTGACACCATGCACGGGGCGGCTTCACATCTGAAGGAGGCGTTCCTAGGCAGGTCTCGTCCGATCACGCGGTGGGTCCAGTCATCTGACCCGTCATGTGATCGGCCTTGTGATCGGTCATGTGACATCAGAGGGCAGGCACTCAGGCATCCAGCGCAGCTTCAAATACGGACCGGTGAGATTCTAATACCGCTGCTGCCACATGCAGGACGCCAAATGAAGACCTACTGCTGAACCATGATGGGCAACTAATGGACAGCTAAGTAGACATTGTTCAGCGACTGATCATCGCTTTGCAAACAATCTAATGATTCTTTGATTTTGCTCCTTTAGCATTATAATATTACCCTGTAGTTTGGTCCCCTGAGGATTTGGCGGAGGCCAATGAAACACGTCGGGTCAATTGTGTTGATTTGATTATATGTTCCACCTTCCTTTTCTGTTTCTGTATCACTTGATGGAACTGGGCAGTCACTTTCGCTTGGTTGAGAGACACTAAAGTAAATGGGAGCTGGAAGCCAAACAGAGCTCATTGCGTTTTATGCATCTCTTGCTGGAGAAGAAAAACAGTTTTGCTACACTTGACAATAAACTAAAGGAACAGATTGAGTTGACACAAATATTCAAACAAGAAGCAGATTTTTCCAATAAGGAACTTCAACTCAAAAACACCCTTGATAAGTTTCAATTTCATCTTAAGGAGCGCAAACACCGCCAATTTAATAGAGACTTTCAGGATTTCAAAGAGAACTGTGTTTACACTAGTATAGAACGTGGAACAACATATAATAAACCACAAGAATCAGATATTACATCAAGTGACACGGAGGCCTCTGAAATAGAAAAGGGGGGGACAGAGAAATCGAGGAAGGGGCAGAGCACGCTACAGAGGTAGAGATGCATGGGGGGGGACGTAACAATAATACTTTTTTAGAACAAAGTGGTCAATATCAACTGCGAATTTGCAATCAACACAAGTCACCCCCCTTAAGAGAGCATATCCCAGAGCAACACGGGCAGATAGTTAACCTCTCCCATAAACAATTGCAGCAAACAGAAACTATGATTTTAAAGAGAGGTCTATACTTTGTCCCAACCTCCACATTTAACCTGTTTGACTGGATCAAAGATATAAACCTCTTTGTGCGAAAATTGAGATGGCATAAATATTTTATATTAAAAGCAAAAAGGGAAAGTAAAGAACTAGGTATCCCATCCGACATTTTGCAAGATGTCCATTTACTTTATAGTTTAAGTGACAGCAGACCCCAGGAAGCCAAGGGCCCCTTCACTAATTTGAAAAATAAAAGTGTTAAGATGCCTCCTCTAAGTGATCCTACATGTATAGATGCCCTTGTCTTTCAGGTCTCGCAAGAATTGGAGGCAATAACAATTAACAAGTCATGTTTTAACTGTTCAAAATTGGGATTCAAAGCACTCACCAATTTGGAACAGGATCGTCAAATAACAATAAAGCCGTCCGACAAAGGAGGCAATATTGTCATTATGGAGATTCCCCAATACAAAAAGATGTGTTTGGATTTACTAAATGACAAAAATACATATGAGAAACTTTCATTTGATCTTACAACACGGAATCAGAAGAAATTATTGGACATGTTGCGCCTAGCTAAACTGGATGGTCTAATCTCAGAGGAGGAATTTGATTTCATGTACAAAACACAACCTACAGTGGCAACTTTCTACAGCTTACCAAAAATACATAAAGGAGTGAATTCCCTTAAGGGACGTCCAATTGTGTCAGGCGTAAATAGCCTCAATGCAAAATGAAGAAAAACGGCTTCAGAATGGAATGAAGATCCTCTTAAAACTTCTCCTTTATTGCAATATATAACAGCAGACACATCCACATCGTATGCAGTGATCGTTAACGCGTTTCAGACATTTCGTCCTTATCATGTTGGAGAGCTGTATTTAAATGTGTACTAACCCTTCCTCTCAGAAAACGGGGGGAAGGGAAGAAACTACTCTATTGGTCACTCCATCATGATAACACCTGTTACCTATATACACATTAGATTTCAGGTGCTCATCCCACTTAGCTCAGGTTTCCTGCCAGGTTAACTCTTGCCTTCAGTTTAATCTCTGAGGCATGACCTGTATTATTTTAAGCCATTGAGTATATATCTCCATTGGTGACTGAACTGAGTACCTGTCAATAAAACTTTTTTTCCCCTTGAGTGCATACTCACACCACGAGTCGCGCTCTGCATATCATAATTTTAACATATGGATGGGCATGTAGTAAAAGGAGAATTGAGCCCAGTTGCCTCCTACATCTCCGTCTATGTCTCCGTGTAGCTCTGACACCATGCACGGGGCGGCTCCACATCTGAAGGAGGCGTTCCTAGGCAGGTCTCGCCCGATCATGCGGTGGGTCCAGTCATCTGACCCGTCATGTGATTGGCCTTGTGACCGGTCATGTGACAACACTCAGGGATCCAGTGCGGCTTTAAATACAGCCCGGTGAGATTCTCATACCACTGCTGCCATACGAAAGACGCCACACCATGAGCTGCCACGGAGGACGCCAAATGAAGACCTACTGCTGAACCATGATAGGCAACTAATGGACAGCTAAGTAGACAATGTTCAGCGACTGATCATCGCTTTGCAAACAATCTAATGATTCTCTGATTTTGTTCCTTTAGCATTATAATATTACCCTGTAGTTTGGTCCCATGAGGATTTAGCAGAGGCCAATGAAACGCGTTGGTACAATTGTGTTGATTTGATTATATGTTCCCTCTTCTTTTTCTGTATCACTTGATGAAACTGGGCAGTCACTGTTGCTTGGTTGAGGGACACTAAGGGATATCTAGAGAGAGTGAATTAGTAGGTAGACACAAGGACACATAGGGCCAGAGACCCAGTATCCCTGTCTCTTTAACACCTATCCTTCTCTATCCTTCTCTCTCTATCTTTAGACCACATTTTCATCGTATGGCAGTTAATTGTCACACCACTATTTAGTGCGACCTCTGTTTATACGATCTATAATTTTTTTGATATTTGGGCCTTTTCATTTTATATTTTAATGATTAAATGTTACGTTTTAATTGCGGTCACCCAGCTATGTGAATTGATAGATATAAATTGTTGCCAATGAAAGGGCATCAGTTTGCATCGATTGACTCCAATGTTAAAAAAGGTCTGTTTATTGCTGGCCACAAACTTGTAATAGACTGCACTTTGATGATACATTTTTTTGAACATTGGAGCCTATGAAAAATGGATGAAAGGTCTTTTTTGGTATCTGTTAAATAGATCTGCTAAGTAGATGATAAAAATGTGTCATGAATGCGTCCTTAAACTAAGGCTGGCCACACACATGAGATAATTGTCAAATTATCTCCCGATCTCTCCTGAACTGGCAAACAGATGATACAAATGTGATGTGGAACCAGCCTAAGGGAGAGGAGAGAACAAAAGAGAGGTGATAACTAATTTCCTATTTCCGCTTCATCATCCTAGCTATCCCTGGTTTTTTTTGTTTGTTTTTTATATGTAGGAGCTTAGTTTGATAGAACATTATATAATATGATTCACATTTTTTTACTTGCCTAAATTCCTAAAAACATAAATACACAACAATTTTTGCATTTAAAGTAGAACTCACACAATTTTTTTTATTCTCTGACCTGTTAGAAGGATACATGATGTAATCTGCATTGAAGGTAATCTTCTCATTAGTGACTGTTTTTGTGAGTTATCCCCTTCCTTTCTAATTTTTAGCTGTGTCATGGAACCAACTCTCTGATCTCCAACTGACACAGGACAGGAAGTCAGTTATGTCTTCATTCAGTCCTATGGGACTGAGAGTGAGGCTCCCATAGAAATACATAGATAAACTGACTTCCTGTCCACATAAGATACTGTGTCAGTTGGAGAGTCTGATTGCTGGTCACATGACACAGCTGAGGATCAAAAGGGAGGTTATAACCTACAAATACAGCCGCTGGTATGTAAATTACATTTACTACAGATTACATCATGTATCTTTCTAGCAGGTCAGAGAATACAATTTTTGTGGGAGTTCTTCTTTAAATGGCATCTGTCAGCAGATTTGAACCTATGACACTGGCTGACCTGTTACATGTGCGCTTGGCAGCTGAAGGCATCTGTGTTGGTCCTATGTACATATGTGCCGGCATTGCTGAGAAAAGTTATGTTTCAATACATGGAAATGAGCCTCTAGGAGCAGCGGGGGCTTTGCTCTCTCTGCAACTGCCGAGCCCTCTGCACTTTGATTGACAGGATCAGGCAGTGGAAAAATAATCACATCTGGCCCTGTCAACCAAAGTGGAAAGAGTGCAGCAGTCGCTAGGAGTAACGGCAACGCCCCCGTTGCTCCTAGAAGCTCATCTGTATATAGTAAAATATCATTTTTCTCAGCAATGCGGGCACATGTGAGCATGGGACCAACACAGATGTCTTCAGCTGCTGAGTGCACATGGCACAGGTCAGCCAGTGTCATAGGTACAAAACTGCTGACAGATGCCCTTTAATAAAAAGAAGTATAACATTTTTTGAATTTATAGCAGTTCATATTTTTACTTTGAAGCAAGAGTTGGATACATTTCTACCAACTCTAGCTAATGCTGATTTTGACCTGAATGGTGATGGTATAATTTACCATGAGGAAGGGATTCATTCAGTCCCAAAACCGACTGGGAAATAAAAAGCTTGTATTTACTTGGAGTGTTATGTGAAACGTTATACCAGCAGCTTCTCCAAAACAAAAAAAAACAACAAAAAAAAAAACGGTGTTTCCTGCAGGTACGGCCAGGGCGGCCAGGGTAAAAGTGATGGCAGCAACTGATTTCAGCTATATGTATGGGGGTGTTGTGTCCTGAGCACGTAAGAAATGATTCATGTATTGTGTGGTGGCATTATTATTTATGCTCGCAGCCACAGGCTTCTGGACGTAACACCTTGGAAGGGGCCAATAATAGCTCAGATGTCAGACATCTGAGAAAAAAAAATCTGTTAAATGTCAAAATCACCTTTTCTGGCTTTTGATCCCTTTGGCTGATGCTAACATACATACTGTACTTCTTATCGTATTTCAACCTCAGCGATAAGAGTTCAAACAAGTCAGATATTTTGAAGAGTTTAAAAAAATGTTGCACAAAAACATGAGAGCACATGTGCACAAAAACAACAACAACAAAAAATATATATATATATACATATATATATACATACATTCAGTGTAATATTTATGTCATGCAGCTCTATTAGGTGGTGTATGATATTCCTATGACACTTCCCTTCCTTGGCACGAGTGGTTTTACTATCAGAGATCTGGAACAGAGTTGGTTCCTGACAGCTTGTTGTTTAAATTGTTGTTGAAGTGTCATTTAGATGTTAAATTTACTGCATTTCCATCTGTTCCGTGCCTGTGTTTTTATGATATAAAATGGATGTATAAGAAAAAGAAAATTGTAAAAGTGAATTATTTTAAGAAAAAAAATAGCAAACAAATAAATAAAGTGACCCTAACACAGTAACTAATGTACAATCACCATCACAAGTCAATGCAAGTCATTATTTATAACTTTATAGTTTAAAGATTACAAAATATGAAACACACTTCAAAAGGCTCCCTGTTATTCACATACAAATAAATGTAATGAACAACATTTTGTAACCACCCTTAATACTTTATCTTATTTTACGATCCACTCCTAGTTTTAGCTTCCAAAACCGCATGCAGAAATCAGACTGTGTGTTCCTACCCTTAGTGTTGAAAGTCCAGCTGATGCTCTAACCCTTTTAGGACTGGGCGATTTTCTTTTTTTAATTATTATTATTATTTCCGTTTTTTACTCACAGCTTTGACAAAGCCATAACTTTTTTATTTTTCCATTTACATTGGCATATGAGAGTTTGTTTTTTGCAGAACAAGTTGTACTTTCTAATGGGACCATTTACGGTTTTAATACAACTGAGTGGAAAGTGCTAAAAAATTCCAAACAGTGTGGAATTATAAAAAAAAAACGAATAAACTCAATTCTGCTGCAGTTTTGTTTTTACAGTGTTTCCCATAGGTTAAAACTATTACTTTTATTCTCTGGGTCAGTACGATTACAACTATACCACATATGTTTTTTGTTTTTTTTTGCATTTTAATACTGGAAAAAAAAACTTGGGAAAAATGTTATTTTTCCCTTGCATCTTCATATTCCAACCCCCATAACTTTTTTATTTTTATGTATAAAAAGCTGTATGAGTATCACTTTTTGATTACTTTTTATTACATTTTTTGTGGGAGGTGAAGTGACCAAAAAAACTGCGAATCCCCATTTTGACTTTGCCGTGTTGCTGTTTGCCATATGGGATAAATATTTTTATATTTTAATAGTACGGGTGTTGTTGCATGCGACAATGCCCATGATGTTTATTTTTTTAAACTGTAAATGTTTTTTCTTTTTTAATTTTGGGGAAAAGGGGATGATTTGAATATAAATATATATATATATATAAAGATGAAATAACGAGGCAGCACTTCCAGCTTGATAAAGGCCTCATTGAGCAGGCCGAAACGTCGCTTGGATTAAAGTTTGGGGTCTTCACCCGTACACCAAAAGCTGGAAGTGCTGCCTCGTTATTTCATCTTTGTATATCGTGGAGGAGGGGCCTACCTCTGTGGGGATTTGCACCCAGTTCACCAATTCTGACTGTGCTGCTGCATTATCTGTGTTTTATATATATATATATATATATATATATATATATAAACTTTTTTCTTATTTTTTTAACTTTTTAATAGGATGACAAATGCTGGTACACACACTTTTCGGCTCCCCCTTTCCTCGCGAGGGGAGATGGTGGCCAGCCGGAAGCACATACTCACGGTTTTTGACCGCCAAGATGCCATGTTCACATTTGACCACGGCATAAATATGTGTGATCGACATTATCTTTGATTGCATACATTATTCCCAGGTCCCTGCTGTTTATAACTTTAATCTTTAAAACCCCATCACCAATGTAATTTTACATTGGAGCGGCCGGGAGGGGTTAAAGAAAAATGGCCATGACAAGGAAATGAAATAAATTAATAAAATAACAATTACTGTAATGTACAGTAATGTGTTTTAACAGTATACACATGGGCAACGAGGGCATGGATCCGCAAAAAACAAATGACATATGGATGAGTTCCGTATGCATTCAGTATTTTTTGCGGACCCATTGACTTGAATGGAGCCACAGATCATTATTTGCGGGCAATAATAGGACAAGTTCTATCTCTCAGCGGAACGGAAATATTCTGTTTTTTTTGCGGAACCATTAAAATGAATGGTTCCGCTTACTGACCGCAAACGGAATCTGCAAAAATGGAATGGAAACGGAAAAAAATAAACTTTTGTGCGCAAGAGGCCTAAGGGTGTTAAAGATATTTCCCATCCTGAATGGTGCCCTATGACATGGACCCACAGCATTATGATGATTTATAATGCTGTGTGTTCCTGCCTGACCTCAACTTTAATGATTATTTTTGACGGTGTTATGTGAGTACGAATTATTTTAGTTGCGTTCAGGATGGAACACACGGCATTATAAATCATGATGAGCAACATTCAGGACAGGAAATACCTCCTGACACATGGACCATATTTCGCACTCTGAATACGCTCATTTGAGCCCTGTGTATTGCGGACCTTCCGTATGCGGGCCGCAATACGGCAATGGAGGGGCAACGGTTGTGTGAACAAGCCCATATTCTGATGAATACATTCTTACAGATGCTTCACTTGTGATTTATATTCAATGCTTAGAAATCGTAGGAAATTTAACAGGATACTGTAAGGGATTATACTCTCACAGGGGGTCGGCCATAACAGACTTCTCATCAAACAGGAAGATGACAATGTATGGGCAACAGGAGAGGGAGGAACCTAAGATGTCTGTGTGTCAATCTCTGCAGAAACGAACTGCAGCTGAAGAAAGTCGTCAAGGAAGTCTGGTCCAAATGGAGAAGATGAGGAATGAGAATGTCTACATCAGAGGAGACGTCACAGAGTGCTATACTGTATTCTATTAACAATCGTTTTGCATTGTATCATATTTGAAATAAATGTGGCCAGTTAACTGGAATTTTTTTCTTTATGTGGCCCATATAACAGTCGAAGTTTGAGACCCCAGCTTTAAACAATAGTTCATTGTCTGATGACTAGATGGATAGAATAGCTTTTCCAATATAAGCTCTTTGTTATTGAGTTCTCTCCTACTTCACACATTGTGGTCTTCTTCTCTTCTCACATTGTATGAGTAGTTACATAAGCCAATCATGTAGCATGTGAGAACTATCTCAAACAGAACAAGATCTCTCCAGTCATAACATAGACAACTGGTTATGGAGAGCGTTCTAATGATGAACATACTGTTCGCGGCTGCTGCCCAACCCTGCAGGGAGATACAGAAGGGCTTTGGAGAAAGTCCAGGCTACGAGGGAAAACAAATTCTGTGGTCGAGATGAATGTGCAAAATGAAAGGAAATTCAAGACTTCATTTCGCCACAGCTGTTGACAGATTCCACCAATTGCACATAAGATTCCCAAAATAAATGTTATTGTTCTAATTAGTATATACACAATGGTATAATCCACTTTGCCTCTTGCTAAATGTAGAGAAGTGTCCATGTGTGTTTTAAATACATTTCTATTTTTACATTAGTTGCAAAAAGTTGTTGCTTGACATGCTGAATGTGTTGTAACAATGTAACAGGCCTTGATTAATAATAATAATAATCTGATAAAGTTTTGGCTCGCTGTTTTTCATCTGTACGCCTCAATTGTTTGTATTTTTTACCCATTAAATGGCTTTCTTTCTGGTGAGCGTGTGCTTATAGTACACAGCAGCCGATCTGAGAAAACAGAACTGCTAAGGCAGGGTTTACATCACAGTTGTTTTACGTTTAATGTACACAAAAAACTGATGCCTCCAATGGATGCCTCTGTATGGCATCCGTCACCATAGAGTTCCACTGAAAAAATGGCCCAGTTTTCATTATGCTGGAGTCCTCTCCTGCATAACGGAAACCGGGCGGGTACGTTATGCAGGCCATAGACTTCTATTATGACGGAATGAATAACGGAATGTCTCTAAAGGTCCGTGGTAACAGAATCCGTAACGCAATTCAGCATATACCCCAACCCAAACACGAACTTGAACTTCAAAATATGAAGTTCGCTCATCCCTAGTCACAATGTTAATTCTAGACAACATTTAATGGGAACAATGCTGCAGTGACCAATGTATGGAGCTGTGGGCTTCCTTTGTCTGGTTCTAGTGCACAGCAGCTCTTCCAGTTAGCTGATCAGTGGGGGTGACAGGAGTCGGACCCCCGCCGATCTAATATTTATGATTTATCGTAGGGATAAGTAATTAATTTTATACTCCTGTTTAATATTAATGACCTATTCTTGGGATTTATCAATATCAGATTGGTGGGGATCCAGTTCTTGTCCCCCCCAACGATCAGGAGGTTGGAGGCACTTGGGTAAGTACTGTGGCCTCTTTATTGCCAGGCACAGTGTTGTACAGTTTATAGGGCTTTCAGGGTACTATGGCTATCTCAGTCCTACTCACTTGCATGGACAGAGCTGCAGTACCTCGCACAGCCAATGCACAATGGGTGGCACTGTGTCTGGTATACAGTGAAGAAGCCGCAGTGTTTGCCTGAGCAATGTGTCTTCTTTCCACAGCTGATCAACAGAGGGTTAAGTTGGACCCCTACTAGTAAGATGTTGATGGCCTATCAAAAAGATATCAATAGCAAAGTCCCGAACAAACCCTTCAAGTGCACTAAAGTTGCCTCTTTTCTTTGAAGCTTACTTAAAGGGGTTATCCCAAGATTAATTAAAAAAAATTGAAAATCTGTCATCATATAGTAAATGCCAACTTTTTCTAACAAAGCTAGAACCAGCCCTGTACCTCACATGGATCCAGAGATCTCTCCATTCATTGCTCCAAAGGCTCTGGTAGATTAGTATCAAGTTGGAGTGTCCTTTCTTGGCAGCTCATGGGGCATGTACTTTCTGTTGAGCTCTCTCCCTATCACAGCTCAGAAGGCAGTTATAGGATGAAACTGAGCATGTGTGGCCATCTCAATGAGCAGGAGAATGAAATAAGAAAACAAACAGCAGGTGGCGCTATACGGATACATTATATTAGAAACATAGAATGTGTCGGCAGATAAGAACCATTTGGCCCATCTAGTCTGCCCAATATACTGAATACTATGGATAGCCCCTGGCCCTATCTTATATGAAGGATGGCCTTATGCCTATCCCATGCATGCTTAAACTCCTTCACTGTATTTGCAGCTGCCACTTCTGCAGGAAGGCTATTCCATGCATCCACTACTCTCTCAGTAAAGTAATACTTCCTGATATTACTTTTAAACCTTTGCCCCTCTAATTTAAAACTATGTCCTCTTGTAGCAGTTTTTCTTCTTTTAATATTCTCTCCTCTTTTACCTTGTTGATTCCCTTATGTATTTAAAAGTTTCTCTCATATCCCCTCTGTCTCGTCTTTCTTCCAAGCTATACATGTTAAGGTCCTTTAATCTTTCCTAGTAAGTTTTATCCTGCAATCCATGTACCAGTTTAGTAGCTCTTCTCTGAACTCTCTCCAAAGTCTCAATATCCTTCTGGAGATATGGTCTCCAGTACTGAGCACAATACTCCAAATGAGGTCTCGCTAGTGCTCTGTAGAGCGGCATGAGCACCTCCCTCTTTCTACCGGTTATGCCTCTCCCTATACACCCAAGCATTCTGCTAGCATTTCCTGCTGCTCTATGACATTGTCTGCCTACCTTTAAGTCTTCTGAAATAATGACCCCTAAATCCCTTTCCTTGGATACTGAGGTTAGGACTGTATCACTGATTTTATATTCTGCTCTT